>NC_056741.1:1649700407-1649830407 GCF_019279795.1 Protopterus annectens | reverse complement strand
CCACTGGGGATGCACAAGCCAGTGCATTTCTTTCTGCCAGTCCCAAGCCTGGATAAATGGGGAGGGTTGAGTCAGGAAGGGCATCCGGCGTAAAACATTTGCCAAATGAGATATGCAGAAAACAATACAGATTTACATACCAGATTGCTTGAGGCCAGGGTTAATAACGACCGCCACCAGTACTGTTAGTCAACTAGGGTGCTGGTGGAAATTGGGCTACTGTTGGCCGAAGGAGGAGAAGGAGAAGAAGAGGGGGAAGGCATGCCCGAATGCAGGAAGAGAGGAGAAAGGTTAGGAGTGTGGTAGTGAGGGTAGGAACTTTGAATGTTGGCAGTATGACTGGTATAGGGAAAGAGCTAGCTGATATAATGGACAGAAGGAAGGTTGGTATATTGTGAGTGCAAGAGACCAGGTGGAAGGGAAGTAAGGCCAGGTGAATTGGAGGTGGGTTCAAATTGTTCTATCATGGTGTGGATGGGAGGAGAAATGGGGTAGGGGTTATCCTGAAGGAACAGTATGCCAAGAGTGTTTTGGAGGTGAAAAGGGTGTCAGATAGAGTGATGTTTATGAAGCCGGAAATTGATGGTGTAATGATGAATGTTGTTAGTGCATATGCTCCAAAAGTTGGGTGTGAGATGGATGAGAAAGAAAAATTTTGGAGTGAGTTGGGTGAAGTGGTGATGACTGTACCCAAGGGTGAGAGAGTGTTGATTGGAGCAGATTTCAATGGGCATGTTGGTGAAGGGAACAGAGGAGATGAGGAAGTTATGGGTAGGTATGGTGTTAAGGAAAGGAATGCAGAAGGTCAGATGATAGTGGATTTTGCAAAAAGGATGGACATGACTGTGCTGAATATGTATTTTAACAAGAGGGAGGAGAATAGGGTGACATACAAGAGTGGAGGGAGATGCACACAGGTGGATTATATCCTATGCAGGAGGGCCAGTTTGAAGGAGATTGGAGACTGTAAAGTGGTGACAGGGCAAAGTGAGGTTAGGCAGCATAGAATGGTGGTCTGTAGAATGACGTTGGTGATCAAGAAGAGGAGGAGGAGGAGTGTGAGGGCAGCACCAAGGATCAAATGGTGGAAATTGAAAAAGGGTGATTGTGAGGTGCAGTTCAGAAAAAGAGTTAAGACAGGCACTGGGTGGCAGTGAAGAGTTACAAAACAGCTGGGTTACTCTAGCAGAGCTAGTAAGGAAGACTGCAAGAAAGGTCAAGGTGTGACATCTGGACAGATGAAGGAGGACAAGGAGACCTGGTGGTGGAATGAGGAAGTACAGGAGACTATACAGAGAAAGAGGCTGGCGAAGAAGTGGGATTGTCAGAGAGATGAAGAAAGTATACAGGAGTATAAGGAGATGGCAAAGAGAGAGGTGGCGAAGGCTAAGGATAAGGCATATGAAGAGTTGTATGAAAGGTTGGACACTAAGGAGGGAGAAAAGGACCTGTACTGATTGGCTAGACAGAGGGACCGAGCTAGGAAAGATGTGCAGCAGGTAAAGGTGATAAAGCATAATGAGGGAAACATACTCACAAGCGAGGAGAGTGTGTTTAGCAGATGGAAAGAGCACTTTGAGGGGCTGATGAACGAAGTGAATGAGAGAGAGAGAAGGTTGGATGATGTGGGGATACTGAATCAGGAAGTGCAGTGGATTAACAAGGAGGAAGTAAGGATAGCTATGAAGAGGATGAAGAATGGAAAGGCTGTTGGTCCAGATGACATACCTGTGGAAGCTTGGAGGTGCTTAGGAGAAATGGCAGTGGAATTTTTAACCAGATTGTTTAATGAAATCTTGGAAAGTGAGAGGATGCCTGAGGAGTGGAGAAAAAGTGTTTTGGTACCAATTTTTAAGAATAAGGGTGATGTGCAGAACTGCAGTAACTACAGAGGGATACAATTGATCAGTCACAGCATGAAATTATGGGAAAGAGTAGTAGAAGCTAGGTTAAGAAGGGAGGTGATGATTAGTGATCAGCAGTATGGCTTCATGCCAGGAAAGAGTACTACAGATGTGATGTTTGCTCTGAGAGTGTTGATGGAGAAGTACAGAGAAGGTCAGAAGGAGTTGCATTGTATCTTTGTGGACTTAGAGAAAACATATAACAGGGTGCCTATAGAGGATTGTGGTATTGCATGAGGAAGTTGGGAGTGGCGGGGAAGTATGCAAGAGTGGTACAGGATATGTACAAGGGTAGTGTGACAGGATTGAGATCTGCAGTGGGAGTGACAGATGCATTTATGCTGAAGGTGGGATTACATCAAGGATCAGCACTGAGCCCTTTCTTATTTGCAGTGGTGATGGACAGGTTGACAGACGAGATCAGACAGGAGTCCCCGTGGACTATGATGTTTGCAGATGACACTGTAATATGTAGTGAGAGTAGGGAACAGGTTGAGGAGACCCTGGAGAGGTGGAGATATGCTCTAGGGAGGAGAGGAATGAAGGTCAGCAGGACTAAGACAGAATATATGTGTGTGAATGAGAGGGAGGATAAAGGAATGGTGAGGATGCAGGGAGTAGAGGTGGCGAAGGTGGATGAGTTTAAATACTTGGGATCAACAGTTCAGAGTAATGGCGAGTGTGGAAGAGAGGTGAAGAAGAGAGTACAGGCAGGGTGGAGTGGCAGGAGAAGAGTGTCAGGAGTGATTTGTGACAGACGAGTACCAGTAAGAGTGAAAGGAAAGGTCTATAAGAGGGTAGTGAGACCAGCTATGTTATATGGGTTGGAGACAGTGACATTGACAAAAAGGCAGGAGTCAGAGCTGGATGTGGCAGAGTTAAAAATGTTAAGATCTGCACTGGGTGTGATGAGGGTAGACAGAATTAGGAATAAGTATATAAGAGGGTCAGCCCAGGTTGGATGGTTTGGAGACAAAGCCAGACAGGCGAGATTACATTGGTTTGGACATGTGCTGAGGAGGGATGCTGGGTATATTGGGAAAAAGATGTTAACGATGAAGCTGCCAGGTAAGAGGAAAAGAGGAAAGCCTAAGATGAGGTTTATGGATGTGATGAGAGAGGACATGCAGGTGGTTGGTGTGACAGAGCAAGATGCAGAGGACAGGAAGAAATGGAAACAGATGATCCATTGTGGTGACCTCTAATGGGAACAGCCGAAAGAAAAAGAAGAAGATCATCGTATTTCCTTCTGCTTTTTAATCAGTATTGGCTTAATGCTAACCTTATTGTTTAATCCTGGTTCTATGTCAGCCCTTAGCCTAATTATCCAAGCATATTCCCTATTTTCTAAGGTGTTGTTCAAATCTCCACCTTTAATTTGCTTATACACTTTATATATTACTCTAAACTTAAAACCATGTCCACTACCTTTTTCTATTATATGTTTGCTTAGAGCATTATTTTCTATTTTCCTGCGAATGTTTGATTTACGTTCTATAATACGGTCCTTCAGTTTCCTACTTTTCCCAACATAAAAGCATGAGCAGGATATACAGGTTGCTAAATATACTATATTCTCCGTATTACATGTTGCTGTAGACTTAAACACATAATTTTTCTCAATTACTGGATGTATAAATAAGGTAGTGTCATTTTTAAAAATATCATCACAACAGCTACAATTCATGCAGGAAAAAGTCCCTGCCTTAAAACCATTCTGCCATTCTTTATTCTGTCTTGGAAAATCAGCTGTACATATTTTTGTTACATTGGACGTAAATTCCCTCTTTACGGTTATACCTAATGAATATGGGATAGAAGCCATTCATAGCTTCTTGAATGAAGAAACAGGTATGCAAATGGGAGAAATAGAAAATATTTGCCATTTATTAAATATAGTTTTGACTAAGAATGTGTTTTTATTTAAAGAAGAACCGTATCTCTAAATAGCAGGTGTGGCCATGGGTACAGCAATTGCTAACACCTATGCTAACTTAGTGATGCATCAATGGAAAAAGAATATGATGTTTGGTGCAGAGAATGAGGGAAAAGAGAATGTACTGTATTATGGAAGATTTATAGATGACTGTTTCCTGGTGTGGAAGGATACAGAGGAAACACTGAGAGATTTTATACGATACTTGGAAAGTACTACATCATTTCTTCGATTTAAAATGATTTGCTCCATACAAAAAATCTCATTCTTAGATGTAACTATAGAAAGAAAAGGTGGTATAATTAAGACTAATGTACATAAAAAAGAAGTACAGGTTAGTAGATATGTACACAAGAATAGTATGCATCCACCGCATATATTTAAAGGAGCAGTAAGATCTCAAATATTAAGGGTGAGTAGGCTGAATACAAATGATGAAACTTGTAAAGAGCAATTAGCAGATTTGGCCATAGAATTTCTAGAAAGACGGTATCCATATAAAATGGTGAGACAATATATATGTGAGGTACTTGAAGTCAGAAAAGATAGTAATGTAGTGGCATTTAGTATTAACCAACAGAACTTACCACGGGATATACATAAGACAGAAGTAATAAGGTACTTAGCAACGTATAATTTAAGAACGGAGCAAGTAAGGAAGATTATAGAGAAAAATTGGGCTATCTTGATGGCTATGCCAGAAATACACCAAATATTAGAGAATATGCTGCATTTTGCATATTAAAATTCTCAAAATCTAAAGCTGAAATTATGCTATAAGGATTTTCCAAGACAGAATAAGGAACGGCAGAATGGTTTTAAGGCAGGGACTTTTTCCTGCATGAATTGTAGCTGTCATGATGATATCTTTAAAAATGACACTACCTTATTTATACATCCAGTAACTGAGGAAAATTATGTGTTTAAGTGTACAGCAACATGTAATACAGAGAATATAGTATATTCAGCAACCTGTATATCCTGCTAATGCTTTTATGTTGGGAAAAGTAGGAAACTGAAGGACCGTATTATAGAGCATAAATCAAACATTCACAGGAAAATAGAAAATAATGCTCTAAGCAAACATATTATAGAAAAAGGTAGTGGACATGGTTTTAAGTTTAGAGTAATATATAAAGTGTATAAGCAAATTAAAGGTGGAGATTTGAAAAACACCTTAGAAAATAGGGAATATGCTTGGATAATTAGGCTAAGGGCTGACATAGAACCAGGATTAAACAATAAGGTTAGCATTAAGCCAATACTGATTAAAAAGCAGAAGGAAATACAATGATAAATGTTTTTATATTATGTGTTATAAATGTCTATATATAAGGATATGAATTTAATTTACTGAAGACTGCAATTAGTTTTGTGTTTTTATAGGCTGGCTGTTATCATGTGATTGTCCAATTGACTATATATTAAGGTTTTAGAATTTCTTAGAGACACATAAACAGTGATGAAGGATTTGTAATTTGAAAGCTTTGCTGTCGTATGTTGTTTTATTAAAAATATCTGGCATTTCTTTGGAGTTGTATTTCTTAGATGTATGTGGAGTGTGTCTCAGTGTCTTGTTTCATCATAGTATTAATAAAGTTTTTTTTTTAAGTTATGGTATAGAGTTTAGGCAAGGGTCAGTAGTTATGACGCATTAATAAGATGGAATAGGGTAGTGAATTGTCCTATTAACCTACTCCACCAGGCTATCTGTTTGAAGATGTAAATTGAGGGTCTTAGATATTATACTTCAAAATTTGGCAGAGGTGCCACGTGATTTTAAACATAAACAGTGTGCTCTGTTACATTAAGATCTGATTCATTTTCCATATCCAGAAGAATAATATCAAACATTTTTGCAAGTACTCAGATGTTGGACTTCCTGAAGGTAATACCCTCAGGAAACTAATGGCATAGTTCACCAAAGCTAATTATATTTATATCCATTGCTATACTTAACTAGCTGTCTCACAATGACCATTGCAGTACGTTTGCACGGCATTTCAAATACAGGTATGGGAATCGATGGGTTCCTAAAACCTGAGTTCAGAGCTGTTCTTTGGAACTCAGAAACCTTTGACACAGTCATCCTCAATCTCTTTTAGGATACCCAGCCTATAATATCTATCTAGGACCATTGCTTTAGTTTTGTCCATACCCAAGTGTCCCGCTAATACATGATGACCATTTATTTTAATGGCTTTGGCACCAATATCTGTTATATAAGTTCCTCTCAGTCCCCTGATATCTTGTATATCAGGTCATTTTGCATTTCAAATTAAAGATAAGCTGGGACTTTCCCACTATCCTTAACAGAGTTCAGTTCTTGTGAGTTATTAAGTGGCAGACACCCTCATGGACTATTAGATATAGCCTGAAAAACCTGGAAAGAAGTGAAATCCCTGCTGAAATGTATCATAGTTCATTATGCCAACTTACAAGATAGGCTTAAAGGGGTAATGTCCATAGTATGGGAACACATTGAAAGGGTCTCAGCTATACGAATACATGACAGAAGTGAAAGGACACTGGACTTTAAAACTATTAGCCAGCTTTTTCATTTTTGTGTCCTTAGCTGAAAAGCAGAAAAGAGTTTTTTTTTGTTAATGGTGGGATCCATTTGAAATAACAGAAAAATAAATAGGGAAAATTAGAGTTAAGAAGATTTATAAGAGAAGACCTGAAAAAAATTACCACATCAATGTTCTGAAGCCATGGGAGGGAGCTAAAACCTATGTAGTTAGTTTAGCAAAAGAGAGTAACTCCATGGAAGAGAGAAAACTCAACTTAGTGCCTAAAATTCAGGTCTGAATCACAGAAACAAGAAAAAAATGTTTCTGTTAACGGCTATGAATATGTTTTCAGAGCTACTAAGCAGAATGAGCTTAATTCAACTCCATATTCAGACGAGGAAAAACTTAAAATCTTACAAAATACCTGTGTGACAAAGAAAGGCAGTATGCGAGGAAATATATAAGATGCTTAAGATATGAGCGATAGAAGAATCAAACGGTGAGTGAAGTCCCAGTAAGGCAAGAATGATGAATGTTAACATTTTGGGATATGTAATAGAAAAGGGAATTAAGTCACCAAAACAAAAAGTAGAAAGAGAAAAAGATATGAATATATTAGACAGTAGGAAACAAGCAAGGGTGTTCTAGGGATTAGTGGAGTATTATCAGAAGTCTGTGCCCAGTTTTGTAACCCTAGCATTTTTTCTCATTACTTTAACCAAGGAAAAGATGCACCTCAAATAAAGATGACAGTGGAATTAGATGCTGCTTTCAAGAAGATAAAAGAAACATGTTCAGAGCCTCTGTTAGCAAACCATTTACAGTCAATATTGACATCAGAGGTAGGTTTAAAAGCAGTGCTGTTACAAAGTTCAGTACGCTTCTTATGTCATAAACTTGGCAAAGCAGAAGTAAACTAGTCTACAACTGAACAAAAAAGGCCTGGCTATTAAGTGAATATTTGTCTCCCTAAAATACTATCTACTATGGAGGGAATTTGCTTTAGTAGCAATGGATATTTTCTAAACCTGTGTAGCTAGGTTAGCAAAAGGGATGAGTAACTCCACTTTTATTGCAATGTCAATAACAAGCCAAAATGGGAATACTGAGAATAATGCAGATGGGCCATATGTTTGCTGCTATTTAGATTCAAAGCTCAGGACTGGCCAGAATCAGCCTTCTATGATATGGCTGGGCCCTGGGCACAGTGCCCAATCTGTGGGCATCAACGAGTTTCAACCAGAGGTAGCATAGAATGGTGAATATTGACAAATTATGATCTACAAGTGACAGAAAAATTGGCAAAAATTGATATACAGAGTATATAGGACTGTTGCAGTCATTTTATGTTAATTAAATACTGTCATTTTAAGTAAGAATGTTTCTTTACCATAGTGAACATTTTCCTTAAAAGCAGACAGAAAATTTACTGTATTAGCCAGAATAGATTTTCTTAATGAATGAAGTAATAAAAGCTGTATAAAACAAATCCAGAAATAAGCCCCTGTAGACTGTTTACGCTTTTTGAATGGGGATTTGATGTCTAGAGAAGCAGTTCTGGTAGATGTAATGGAAGACTTGGGAGGCAAAATCAAGAAGAAACTGGAGATCATTCCTGTTATAGGAATCCAGAAGGAAGAAAGAGGTACACTGAAACTGTATATAACCCATCTATATAGTGACTGCATTGAAAGTACTTACTGTCACTTTTGTTATGCCATGAGACTTCATTTTGGGTAGAACTTACAATTTTTAAATTTTTGTATAATAAACCACACTGTGTCTCTGCTGCTTTTTTGCATGAATGTTGTTGTTGTGTCTTTCGGCTTTTCCCGGTTAGGGGTCGCCACAGCGGAACTCTGGTCGCTAATGATTGGTAGTTGATTTTTACGTGCCGAGTTACCAGCCCTGATGCACAACCTTCAACGCAGGTACGCTCATTCATGCAGGCCTCCACGCAGAAGACGCTCTAGCTGAGAATCAAACTGGACAGCGTCTTACTGTGAGGCGACAACGCTACCGCAGCACCACCACCGCAGATGAAAATAATATATTAAAGCAACTAAGTAACTATAAACTTAGTCATTCAAATGTTTTCTTACAGGTGCCGGATCACAGAATTCTTTCAGTGCATGTAAAACTTAAAAACACTACTGTAGGAAAGGCAACAAAAATGAATATATATATTTTTTTTACCTATAAGAGTTTTAATCTAGAAACTTTTTGAAATAAAAACATGTTTAAAACTGAGAGATAAGTGCTTTCATTCACAAAAATACATGAACTTCATCAGATAAACATTGTTGGAAGTACACACACAATTTGTAACTTTTGTGTTCAATTACATGATTGCCAGGCCCCCAGGAAATGAAGCATCATCTTAAAGGAGCCACCACAAAGAAATTCACAGTGTGTAGCACTGAGTCAATTCAATTCACAAAATTTGCAAACAAGGAAAAATACATAAAAAAAAATATATATATATATATATATATATATATATATATATATATATATATATATATGGGTCTACTTCATATGATCGACAGTTCATATGGTCTAAACTCATATGGTTGACAGTTCATATGATCAAAACGCATTTAGTCGACAGCTCATTTGGTCGACAGCCAGTACTGAAGGCACTTAACAGGGATTTGCCCCCTCCCCAAAGTTATGCGACCCTGGAGTTAATATATATAGTTGGGGGGTGTGGGGGGTGAAGCCCTCCACCTATATCTGTTAAAAATGTTGAGTTTTTGTTGTATTTTCATGTTTTAAAGGACTTTAAACAAATATTACTGGGGGTCTTCACCTTCCACACCCCGCAATGTGGGGGATTGTGCCCCCCACACCCCCATATCTATATATAAATCAACTCCAGGGTCGCACAGCTTTGGGGAGGGGGGCAAATCCCTGTTAAGTGCCTTCAGTACTGGTTGACCAAATGAGCTGTCAACCAAATGAGTTTCGACCATATGAACTGTCGACCATATGAATGTTGACCATATGAACTGTCGACCATATGAAGTAGACCCATATATATATATATATATATATATATATAGTATAAATGCATTCAAATGTATTCCCTATAAAATCAGGAATTGAAGACAAATGTATATAAAATATGTAAAATATAAACCCTCCCCGGGATTCATGAACCTTGCGCCAGGTGCACGCATAGAGTAGGCGTTATAACGCCAAATATGGCCGCCGAGCGATTCAGGTACGATCCAATTCCACGTGCACTACCGGCATGCGCCAGATCTGCGCAGCCCCCGGCGTAGGTATGCTAAACACCCTATGTGCGGTGTGTCACCATGCAAATGAAGGCATATAGCGATTCACGAAGTGGTGCAGGCATAGCATAAGCCCATGGCAATGTAAACCAAAAAAAAACGGTTTACATTTTCCCAAACATAACATCGGAGTAATGGAAGAGTGTCAGACCCAGGTATCACACTGTTAACATATGCCAATGGTGAAATACACAGACAATGGCAAAAGAAAATATGCACAACACGTAAATAACAACTTAAATGACATGTCCACAGTAACTCACATCAGAACCGCAGGACATGTGTGCGGAAGGTGCAACATAATGAAATAATATAACAATATTATAAAACAGCATCGTAATAGACACCAGGTTCACAGCATAATACACCATGGTATGCATGGAACGCCACAACCATGGTGCAAGGGTTGCCAAGGACTCGCGGCAGTCTTTGGCGTGGTAACTATGAATTAGTAGTCAATGCCATGCAAATGAGGCAGATAATACTGAATCGCAAATGCCCCGCCGGAGTAAGGTTGTACCAAATGGCGCAGCGGTAAAACACCGAGGAGTGGCTCAGAGGGAATACATGACATCTGCAGAGGGGTGTGCCACCGTAGCAGTAAGCACATTGGAGCACAGCAAACCTGGGCTGTACATCGCAAATCAAAGCTGCAGGACCGGGGTGTGGGGTAATAGTTTAGCTGAGAGCACACAATGCGCGCAAAAGTGCATGTGTATGAGGATGACAATGTTCCCGGAACCTAGTAATGTGACGCATGCCCCGCAAACAATATCGGAAACAGGAAGGTGATGTGAAGAATATAAGGAAATGCGGAAGAAGTGCAATTGGAGTACTAATGAGCAATCAACACTAATCAACCCACGAAGGCCAATCGATGGCAGCTGACAACTCTGCATGCAGAAACCTGCAAAACGGGATGGGGAGGTATATGAATGCAAAGAATGTAAGGGAGGTAGCAGATTGCAAAGATAGAAGACCTGACACAGCAGAGCAAAGCAGACTGGCAGCACAATGGCAGTAGCACACAAAATGCATGATATGCCATGTCCATGCAAGTACAAATGACAGTGCTCTGCAGGATGCATGCCAGAAAATGGTAGGTGCAATGTGCAGAAATATTAAGGGAAGGTCAAAAGGTAGTCCATGGCAGGCAAGAGTAATTCAACACCAAAGGCAACACCATTGTAGTTCCATCGGTAAAACACGGAAGATAACCCTTAGATACGGCCGTACAAACACACCCTATGACATCATCGGTGTGCACAGCACAATAGTATAAAGTGTGAATGCACACAACACACAGCCGTGTATTCCCAAATGCCGCACCATAGGTGTAAACACACGGGGAACTTTTAAAATGCACATGTTGGGTGCTGCCATAGCTGTGATCCATCATCATGTGTTAGAGACAGACGGTGTTGTGGAGGAGGATGCCGACAACCACCGCAGGCCTCGGAGGAGAAGGAGAGTGTTCAGTCCAAGGGTAACCTACCAGGGGCTACATAACCTGGAGATAGTAGAGCATTACAGGGTGGACAGGGACATGTTACAGCAAATAGTGGAGCTGTGCCGGCCATGCCTGAGAACAAGAAACAACAGAGGGGAACCCATCCCAGTGGACACAAAGGTATGTGTAAGCTTGCGAATACTGGCCACAGGTACCTTTCAAAGGCCAACTGGAGATATAATGGGCATCTCACAGGCATTAGCATCCAGGGTACTACACCAGTTCCTGGATGCCATGTTACCACATGCCAATGAGCATATATGCTTCCCCAGATCTCAGGAGGATTTGGCTAGCAATATGCGCCACTTCCACCGTGTGGCACAATACCCGGAGGTACTGGGTGCAATAGACTGTACGCACATACAAATCATGTCACCACCTGGCGAGCAGGGTAGACGCTACATAAACCGCAAGGGATTCCACTCCATCAATTGCCAGGTCGTGTGCAATGCCCAGGGCATTATCATGGATGTGTGTGCTGGCAGCCCTGGAAGTTACCACGACTCCCATATCTGGCATGCCTCACAGCTGTATCAGGTATTTGTCAGGCGGGACATCCCACAAGGCCATCTTGTGGGGGATGCTGGCTATGCACTGGAGCCGTGGATGATGACACCCATCAGAAATGCACAAACACATGCAAGAACGCCATAATGAGGCACACGCACAAACCAGAATAATCATAGAGCATGTGTTCGGGATGCTGAAATCACGGTTCCGGTGCTTGGCTACATCTGGTGGAGCCTTGCAGTACTCTCCAGGCACATGTGCCCACATATTCATAGTATGTGCCATGCTACATAATATGATCCTGTGGAAGCAGCTGCTGCAGGGACATAATGGTGAAGGGCCACAAAGCCCACCACAATTGCCAAGGCCAGTCCAGGCACAGAGGGTTCCAGACTATGAACACACTGTGCCAGCCCCAGTAGGCAGACGGAGGCGTACCCAATATGCCTACGCCTTGGCAAAGAGGGAACGTATAGCACATACTCTGACAGCGTAGGCCCCATGGACTGACACCTCCCCATCTGCACACACAGTGAAATGGATGGCACACAAACATGACCACCTGTAAAGTGTAATGTATGGGTGGCCTTATGTGTGACTCCAACATAGGCAGCCCCCAAACACTGTAAACCCAACAGCCAGTGGAACATGTAACGCCAACACCTGAACAGTACATGAGTCCTACAGCATATGGCGTTGCTGTGTGCCTGCCATGTTCACCGCAAGATGTATACATATGTATATATATATATATATATATATATATATATATATATATATATATGTATATATATATATATATATATATATATATATATATATATGTATATACATATATGTATATACATATATATATATATATAGATAAATATGTACACATATACATATATATATAATACAGCTAAGAAAGGGAAGCAGAGGGATATAAGGTGACTGAGATGTATCCAGCGATATCTGTACATAGTATAGATAGCGCAACGACATTCTCAACATCCGGGAGGTTCACAATAATAGGATACCGCCAACCATGGAACGTGTAACATACCGATATGCATAACCGCGAGGCTGAAAGACTGACAGAACACAGTACTGTAACAGTATATGTGCGTGTAATAGTATGATGATATGAAGGGAGAGGTAGTCACCGCTGCCGGTGTTGCGGTCCACGTAGGTACTGTGTGCAACCGTCCCCGTGAGTGCCGTAGTATGTGTACGTGTGCGTTGAGGGTGCCGTGTGCGTCGCTGTGTGAGTGTAATGTGTGTGTGTCTGCAACATGTGTATGTTGGTGCCAAGGTAGAGGCAGAGCAGAATAGTAGGTGTAGGCATATGGTACACTAGCCTCAGGCATATGTTCACTACTAGTCCCAGAGTAGTAGTGACAGCCCCACCCTGGCTAGGTGTGTACTGACATAGAACGATACAAAGTGAATATGTTCCAGATGGTAGCACAGGAATATTCACCATAAGAAATGGAAAGGACGTATGTAATAGTCATTCCTGTATGTATGACACTGATATGTTACATGCAATATGATACGTTGGCAAAGTCACACAGCAATAGGTATGTTCCACGGAAAAAAGTATGTGCTACCCCAGTACTGACCATGGCCACGTGTTGGCCTGTAAACACCGCTGTGTGTTCCACAAGTGTCAAACAATCAATTCCCATTTGAATATGTGGCAACCACTGGCAAACAGGCTATGCCAACAACAGGACCACAATGACTGCAAATATCTGGGACAGAATGACAAGGGATAGTTGTCACGTACACATAACCGCTGATATACCACATATGTTACGGAGGTATACATGCATCGAGCTCACCTGCAGACGATATTGAAACCACATAACAACAGCCCAACCTACAATCCCATAACAAAAGACTATTAACTGTTAATTCTCCAAGTAGGGATGGAGCACACAGACAACTATACTGTTTATGTAGAGATGCAAGGTCCACAAACCGTATCCGTGACGTACAACCACGGATATCCCCCACTGTAGATAATAAAGGAATAGAAACCGTAATAGCAGCACAAACATACAGTCAGTCAATGACATCTGCATAACCACAACATATCGCGTGGGAGACACAATGAAAGGCGGATGCATAATTGCATGCGTTGTATAAAGGAAAACAACAGCCATGTTACAGTTTTGAATGCAATACCCCGTTATCATTCGTCGGCAGGACAGGTACACCCACATGTTGAATCAAATACTACAGCTGTCACACACAATCCACAGGTGACATGAATTCAAAATATACTTGTCCCTATGCATAGCAGATGCAGTTACACATAACATAACACAATACAGACCATCTCCACGAAGGTAGGGCAAATAGCCAATGCCCAGGTGGAGAATCGAATTATACCCCAGTATCGACGCGTAACTTCCGAATGGAGTAGATGCACAGGTGATATGCACGTAATTACTCACGTACACATACCCGCTGATATACCACAGAAGTTACGGAGGTATACATGCATCGAGCTCACCTGCAGATGATATCGGAACCAATTAACAACAGCCCAACCTACACTCCCATAACAAAAGACTATTAACTGTTAACTCTCCAAGTAGGGATGGAGCACACAGACAGCTATACTGTCTATGTAGAGATGCAAGGCCCACAAACCATATCCGTTACGTACAATCACCGATATCCCCCACCGTAGATATTAAAGGAATACAAACCTTAATAGCAGCACAAACATACAGTCAGTCAATGACATCTGCATAACCACAACATATCGCGTGGGAGACACAATTAAAGATGGATGCATAATTGCATGCGTTGTATAAAGGAAAACAACAGCCATGTTACAGTTTGGAATGCAATACACCGTTATAATTCGTCGGCAGGACAGGTACACCCACATGTTGAACCAAATACTACACCTGTCACACACAATCCACGGGTGACATGAATTCAAAATATACTTGTCCCTATGCATAGCAGTTGCAGTTACACATAACATAACACAATACAGACCATCTCCACGAAGGTAGGGCAAATAGCCAACGCCCAGGTGGAGAATCCAATTATACCCCAGTATCGACGCGTAATTTCCGAATGGAGTAGATGCACAGGTGATATGCACGTAATTACTCACTGAGGAACAGCAATTGGTGGGATGGATTCACATGTTGCAGGTATCGACGTATATAAGGATGACTCTCAGGATATTCAGAACGTATGCTCATACTGAAACAGCGTTGTACTACCGAAAACTAAAGGAAACGGGAAAACAATAAACGGAATGAAACACATGCAAGGTATGTAGAACACACGATATGTAAGGTTGTGTAATGCATGATCTGTATTAATAAGCTGTACTGTATGTGAATGGTGGTTGTAATTAATTACACTTGTCCGTAATGCAGAAAGTGGTGAAAGGTAGTTATGTAGTGATGTCTTGCTGAGCATACCAATGCTTGTACACACGTGTGTACAGCAGTGGGACATCATGTATACAGCAGAGACACCACAAGGGATGCTACAGGAGGGCATTAAAGAGAACAATGCCATACCACACGCTGTTGCTGGCAGTGGATGTCCAACAAGGAAGTGCCATAGCAGGGGATAGTACATGTATGTATACTGTCACAGCACGCATGTGTATGAGCATAAACCGTTGATGACATATGTAAGGTGTGGCCAACATGCAAGTATGCTCTGCATTAGGGGATACTATGTGAAATATGTGTAATGTATAGTTGTCTAGGTAGATATGACAGATATCATACACAGTATCACAGGCATATCATGCATAACACAGGTATCGCCTATTGGTATGTACAATAACAGGATACATATGGCCTGTAGGTATGGGACATAGTAGTAGTATGATAGCTACTCTAAATGGAAGGGACACCAAGTAACCATGCACAAAGGACTTGTAGTATCTGCACAGGTGCACAGTGGGCTACAATGCAGTCTGGCACGTCCATGTGTAAGCACATGTGCAGTGTACACAGTAGTGTCACCTCTCCATGGTAGTGTCCTGTGAACAGCAGAGGCAGGTGTCAACTGCACCTCTACACAGTACAGCTGCTGTGGTGATACAAGGACTACATGTGTCACTCAAACAGCAAGGGAGGTATCACATGAACAGTGCTACTGTATGTCCCTGCGGGATGTACACAGGACCTATGTGCCACAGCATGGTGTGTGTTAGGTTTGTGGAAGTAACACAGAGGCACAACCCATGCAGTGTGGTGTGTGTGCACATATCCAGGAGTATTTTGTTCACAGTGCCCACCGCAGATGTCATGTATGAGGAGTATATGCATCAATAATGTGGTGGACATGGGCCGTGTCAGAGCAGAAGACACCCCTGAGTATGTGGTATGCAGATGTGTACAGATGTGTTGTCCGTATTACAGCCACATATGTAAACTGTCTGAGCCCAGTAAACATCATGGCATGTCAATGTTGTGTCATGTAAAGCTGTAGCTGTTGTGGAAGGTACACCATAAATGTGGTATTGTACCTTTGACTGTGTGTAGATGTGTGTAGTTCACAGGTACAATGCCCACCTATGTACCAGCATCACACACAGTACAGATAGGTGTGGCCTTGCAGAAGGATATCCATGCCACAGTGGAATACGGTAACCACAGGACTGTGTGTGGCGTATGTGTGTACTGCAACCATGTACAATGTGATATGTATGTAGGGGACCACTATCCATGTGATAGTCAGTGGGTGAATGATGTTATGCAAAGGTGATGTGCATGCACCGTGTGTCATGCATCTTGATGCCATGATACCCATATGAAGTATCCGTCACACTGACACCCATATGGTTGTTATCGGTATGAGCTGGTGGAGCAATAATGGCGTTTGGTATGTAGGTGTGGGAAATCTAGGCGTGGACAGTACTCTGTGATAGCATGTACCGTATGTAAGCATATAGTGAACATGAGTGGCCCTATGACTGAGGACTGTGTAATGCAATATGTACCTGACATGTAGTAGGTACTATGGTATGCTGGCACCACTGTGTGTACTGTCCATGAGCCACATAGCATAACATCCTGAAACACAGGGTATGATGTGCAGGTGTATCAGCAACTAACGAAAATTGTAAAGCGTTCAGACACCAACAACCCAAAATAGTCAACCGGACCTCTGTAGCTCGAGCAGGAAATAGGAACAACTGCGATGCACAATAGCTGTGAAGTTCAAAGTACAATGAACATAATCCACGTACCAGCCAGTAAATAACACAGGTTTATTAAAAGAACCACACGAATTACAGGTTAAGCGCTTTCATCCGCATATAGCAGACTTCCTCAGAACCAATTAATGTCCATTGCTAAATGGTATATATAGCAGATTTGGCGCCAAAAAAATCAATTACATACATTACATGAAAAACTTCCATAAAATTCTTTACTTTAAAAATCTTTTCTTTAAAAATATTGTGTAATATGTAGTAATATAGTGATATAATGATAATTACTATAATAATAATTACTAATACATATGTTAAAAATGTGTGCATAACCTTTTTCAAATTAATAACTATATAAAAAACTAATGCATCTCATATCCAAAAAATAATAATATGAAAAATACAAAAAAAAAAAAAAAAGTACAAAAGGTCATCACTTTTGACCTCAAGTCACATTTAACCACGATCCAAAAGAAGGAAGGGTTTTATACTTATACTTTCATTTAGTCCTGGCCAAGAGGTGGCATCACATAATATCTGCCATTTAGTTTCTAAACAGGACAACCCTACCTTCCAATTACCCCCATATTCACTCACCCCAATTTGATCAATGATTGTAAATGTGAAGCAATGTTGGGGTCCTTTTTCACTAATGTGTTTACTTAATGCATTTTTCATATCAGCTTTTTTGATCTTATACAAGTGTTCATATATACGAGTTTTTAGCTTCCTTTCAGTCTTGCCAATGTAATACGCTTGACAGAAAGAACAGGAAGCCAAATAAACCACACGCATGGTATTACAATTCCCTTTCCTACCATAACATACTGTTCCATTTTTGTTACACAATTTTACGGTCTTGTTTACATTAATGTACTGACAATATCTACAACTACCACATTTACTAGTGTGTTCTTGTTTGTTCTTCCTAAATTCCTTTTTCTTGCCACCTTCAATAATTCTCTTGAGGTTAACTGAAGTTTTAAACACACTAATGGGGTGATCACCTAAAACTGTAGCAATGTCTTCAGAAGATGAAATCAAATCCCAGTGCCTATTTAAAATTTCCTTAACCAGATTAGAATAAGGGCTGAACATGATGACATACACATTCCTTCTACTTCCTACAACTTGCTTTTGGATGTTCTTATCAACAAATGTACTACCCAAAAGCGGAACATATCTATTCCCCCAATGTTTAGTCACATATTTAGTCACATCCTCCACCATAGTAGCCGGATATCCTCTTGATATAAACATCTCTGAAACAGTCCTCATTTGGTCTTCCATATCCTGTCTAGTAGAACACATTCTTGCAACACGAATGCATTGCCCTTTGAGTACATTTCTAAAGATGTGAGGAGGGTGACTGCTACCAAATTGAATGTAATCGTTGGAGAAGGTAGATTTCCTGTAGATTTTGGAACTAAAACCTTCATTTGAATTACTGATGTATGTATCCAAATACGGTATACCCAACTTCTCAATTTTATATGTAAATCTTAAAAAACTTGTAGTACTGTCAATGTATGAAATAAAACTTGGTATATCTTCTACAGGTCCCTTCCAAATTATGAATAAATCATCCAAAAAGCGGGTATATAGGGCAATATGCTTATAATATTCACTAGGCATAACAAATACATCCTCCCACTCAAGCATGACAAGGTTAGCAAATATGGGGGCACAAGAAGCCCCCATAGCTACTCCCCGAGTTTGTTTAAAATATTCTCCTTGAAACTGTATATAATTGTGGGAGAGTACAAGTCCCATCATATCTAAAATAAGACATATTTTGTCCCATGTAAGTTCTGAAAATTTTTTCAAACTATTTTCAAAATATTCCAGACCAATAGTGTTAGGAATACATGAAAACAATTCCTGAACATCTATCGTAAGGAACGTCAAATCAGTGGACCATATATCTGTTTTTAATTTACTTAGAAAATCCCAAGAGTCCCTCGTTAAATGAGGAACATTGTTGTATACATGTTTACACCAATGGTCAATAGCTACCCCTATGTTAAATGTTTTTGATTTCGAACCAGAAATAATAGGTCTAAAGGGGGGATTTTCAACACTTTTGTGAATTTTAGGGATGCCAACAATTTTGGACATCCTAGGATACTCAGTTCTTATAAATTCATATACTTCATTTGTAATGCGATTATCCAATAGATATTCCTCAACAGTCAAATCAATTCTGTGGTATCCTATGTTGATCTGGTTTAAAGAAACCTCTTCATAGTTACCAGAATTAAAAAGAATATCTTGAAAAACTTTACAATAAACATTAGTATCATATATAACTAAACCACCCCCCTTATCCGGCTTCATAATTCTAATGTCGCTATTGGCCACTACATGATCCAAACACAATCTCTCTCCCTTGGTAAGATTGTCACAAAAAAGCGAAGAGTACCATGGGTCTCTCCGAATGTTTCCATACAACTGGTAGATGTCTTTGCACACCATTCTCTCATAGTTGCTAACTTGTATATTAGTTACAGGGATGTAAGCACTTTTTCTAGCTAGTCTTTTTGGTGAACCATCACACGTAGCGTCTTTAAACTGCAATGCTAACTGAAGTCTCCGACAATACAACTTGACTTCCTTTATCATATCTAACACATTAAATCTAGCTGATGGAATGAACTTCATTCCCTTACAAAACAAAGTAAAAAATTCCTGTGTAATATATACATCAGTAAAGCTGTACACTTTGAAACCTGAAAAAGAATGAACAGATACTTTGGTGACACTGCTTACCACAGCATCAAATGAATTCTTAACACTCATGTCTACTTCACTAACTAGAAGGGGTCTGTTTTCCAAAAGGTCATGTGCCTCACTAGTATTAGAGGGTCCTCCCATATTCCTTTCTATCTTCTTTTGCGAAATATAGGGGCCTGATGAAACCTTCCACCCTGAAAATTTTCATCTTCTTCTCTTCTTTTATTCCTGTCTAAATCTAAATCTTGATACGGCTCATTAACTCTCATTCTATTTTGGTTAAAGCGAGGCCAAATGTACGCTCTATGCACTTTGTATGTCTCTAGATCTCTTTCTAGTTTGTCCAACTTCCTATTATAGATGTCATATGCCTTCGATTTTGCCACTCTAAATTGTTTGTTAAATAAATCCTGCCAAGAATTAAAGTTTGAATCCTGTGTAATTTCATCATGCAATTGTTCAATTTCTGTTAATAAACCTCCAATTTTCTCATCATTATATTTCATTAACAGTTTTATATATTCAAAACCAAAAAAATCAAACAAGTTGTTGAATTCATACACCACCGACTCATTAAACTGAACCCCTAAGGGTAGTTTAAAAAATCTTAATCCTTTGGGCACAATTTTTAAATTCAAACATTTTTCTAGGTACCCATTGTCAATTTTTGCACTCTTAATATTGTTGAGTTTCTTACCCAACAAAAAGATTTTTGATTTAATTGAATCATTAGTTAAATTAACATTCCTATCATCATACCCAACCTTCATTGCACTATTGTAGCCAAAATCAAAGTCATCATTCAAAAAATTGTTCACAACTTCATTGGAATATTGTCCATAACTTTTATTGTTGTTAGAGACACCTTGGCCCTTTTTATTTAAAGTTTTCGTTCTAACACATGGACTAGATATCGTATCTTTTGCCACAGTACCTTTATAACGGTCAGCGCCTTTGCTGACCGTTGCAGAATATGTTTTCATCACCTCACGCTGCTTAGGTTTAGCGCCCATACGGTGTGTCTCTTCGTTGGAATGAAAGAGACTAAAATCAAATGTAAATTCCGCATCGTCCATTAGGTTGATGTCAGCGTCCTTAGAATCCAGATTCAATCGTAAATGCGGCATTTCCGCTGAATTTCTTTCTCTTTGTCCATTCGGAATACTCGACTGGCTGTCTACACCCTCCACATTGGGTGAAGTTAGTAAAACAGATGTAGGATTGGGACCTTGACCCGGTAATACCGGCTCCGTACTAATGGCTTCCACAACAGGTCTTGTAAGCGTAGCAACCAACTCCAACAGTTTGCTGACGTCATTTTGTAACGACGTTACCTCCGCACGTAGTTCCAAAAATTCAACTCTGCTCAATGAAGCAGACGGGGATCCAGGGTCAGCCATATCAGCAACTAACGAAAATTGTAAAGCGTTCAGACACCAAGAACTCAAAATAGCCAACCGGACCTCTGTAGCTCGAGCAGGAAATAGGAACAACTGCGATGCACAATAGCTGTGAAGTTCAAAGTACAATGAACATAATCCACATACCAGCCAGTAAATAACACAGGTTTATTGAAAGAACCACACGAAATACAGGTTAAGCGCTTTCATCCGCATATAGCAGACTTCCTCAGAACCAATTAATGTCCATTGCTAAATGATATATATAGCAGATTTGGCGCCAAAAAAATCAAAACTTTTTGTATTTTTTGTACGTTTTATATTATTATTATTTTTTGGATATGAGATGCATTAGTTTTTTATATAGTTATTAATTTGAAAAAGGTTATGCACACATTTTTAACATATGTATTAGTAATTATTATTATAGTAATTATCATTATATCACTATATTACTACATATTACACAATATTTTTAAAGAAAAGATTTTTAAAGTAAAGAATTTTATGGAAGTTTTTCATATAATGTATGCTAATTGATTTTTTTGGCGCCAAATCTGCTATATATATACCATTTAGCAATGGACATTAATTGGTTCTGAGGAAGTCTGCTATATGCGGATGAAAGCGCTTAACCTGTAATTCGTGTGGTTCTTTTAATAAACCTGTGTTATTTACTGGCTGGTAAGTGGATTATGTTCATTGTACTTTGAACTTCACAGCTATTGTGCATCGCAGTTGTTCCTATTTCCTGCTCGAGCTACAGAGGTCCGGTTGGCTATTTTGGGTTCTTGGTGTCTGAACGCTTTACAATTTTCGTTAGTTGCTGATATGGCTGACCCTGGATCCCCGTCTGCTTCATTGAGCAGAGTCGAATTTTTGGAACTACATGCGGAGGTAACGTCATTACAAAATGACGTCAGCAAACTGTTGGAGTTGGTTGCTACGCTTACAAGACCTGTTGTGGAAGCCATTAGTACGGAGCCGGTATTACCGGGTCAAGGTCCCAATCCTACATCTGTTTTACTAACTTCACCCAATGTGGAGGGTGTAGACAGCCAGTCGAGTATTCCGAATGGACAAAGAGAAAGAAATTCAGCGGAAATGCCGCATTTACGATTGAATCTGGATTCTAAGGACGCTGACATCAACTTAATGGATGATGCGGAATTTACATTTGATTTTAGTCTCTTTCATTCCAACGAAGAGACATACCGTTTGGGCGCTAAGCCTAAGCAGTGTGAGGTGATGAAAACATATTCAGCAACGGTCAGGAAAGGTGCTGACCACTACAAAGGTACTGTGGCAAAAGACATTATATCCAGTCCATGTGTTAGACCTAAGACCTTAAATCAAAAGGGTCAAGGTGTCTCTATAAACAATAAAAGTTATGGACAATATTCCAATGATGTTATGAATAATTTTTTGAGCGATGACTTTGATTTTGGCTATAATAGTGCAATGAAAGTTGGGCATGATGATAGGAATGTTAATTTAACTAATGATTCAATTAAATCAAAAATCTTTTTGTTGGGTAAGAAACTCAACAATATTAAGAGTGCAAAAATTGACAATGGGTACCTAGAAAAATGTTTGAATTTAAAAATTGTGCCCAAAGGATTAAGATTTTTTAAACTACCCTTAGGGGTACAGTTTAATGAGTCGGTGGTGTATGAATTCAACAACTTGTTTGATTTTTTTGGGTTTGAATATATAAAACTGTTAATGAAATACAATGATGAGAAAATTGGAGGTTTACTAACAGAAATTGAACAATTGCATGATGAAATCACACAGGATTCAAACTTTAATTCTTGGCAGGATTTATTTAACAAACAATTTAGAGTGGCAAAATCGAAGGCATATGACATCTATAATAGGAAGTTGGACAAACTAGAAAGAGATCTAGAGACATACAAAGTGCATAGAGCGTACATTTGGCCTCGCTTTAACCAAAATAGAATGAGAGTTAATGAGCCGTATCAAGATTTAGATTTAGACAGGAATAAAAGAAGAGAAGAAGATGAAAATTTTCAGGGTGGAAGGTTTCATCAGGCCCCTATATTTCGCAAAAGAAGATAGAAAGGAATGTGGGAGGACCCTCTAATACTAGTGAGGCACATGACCTTTTGGAAAACAGACCCCTTCTAGTTAGTGAAGTAGACATGAGTGTTAAGAATTCATTTGATGCTATGGAAAACAGTGTCACCAAAGTATCTGTTTATTCTTTTTCAGGTTTCAAAGTGTACAACTTTACTGATGTATATATTACACAGGAATTTTTTACTTTGTTTAGTAAGGGAATTAAGTTTATTCCATCAGCTAGATTTAATGTGTTTGATATGATAAAGGAAGTCAAGTTGTATTGTCGGAGACTTCAGTTAGCATTGCAGTTTAAGGATGCTATGTGTGATGGTTCACCAAAAAGACTAGCTAGAAAAAGTGCTTACATCCCTGTAACTAATACACAAGTTAGCAATTATGAGAGAATGGTGTGCAAAGATATCTACCAGTTGTATGGAAACATTCGGAGAGACCCATGGTATTCTTCACTTTTTTGTGACAATCTAACAAAGGGAGAGAGATTGTGCTTGGATCATGTAGTGGCCAATAGCGACATTAGAATTATGAAGCCGGATAAGGGGGGTGGTTTAGTTATATACAATACTAATGTTTATTGTAAAGTTATTCAAGATATCCTTTTTAATTCTGGTAACTATGAAGAGGTATCTTTAAACCAGATCAACATAGGATACCATAGAATTGATTTGACTATTGAGGAATATCTATTGGATAATCGCATTACAAATGAAGTATATGAATTTATAAGAACTGAGTATCCTAGGATGTCCAAAATTGTTGGCATCCCTAAAATTCACAAAAGTGTTGAAAATCCCCCCTTTAGACCTATTATTTCTGGTTCGAAATCAAAAACATTTAACATAGGGGTAGCTATTGACCATTGGTGTAAACATGTATACAACAATGTTCCCCATTTAACGAGGGACTCTTGGGATTTTCTAAGTAAATTAAAACCAGATATATGGTCCACTGATTTGACGTTCCTTACGATAGATGTTCAGGAATTGTTTTCATGTATTCCTAACACTATTGGTCTGGAATATTTTGAAAATAGTTTGAAAAAATTTTCAGAACTTACATGGGACAAAATATGTCTTATTTTAGATATGATGGGACTTGTACTCTCCCACAATTATATACAGTTTCAAGGAGAATATTTTAAACAAACTCGGGGAGTAGCTATGGGGGCTTCTTGTGCCCCCATATTTGCTAACCATGTCATGCTTGAGTGGGAGGATGTATTTGTTATGCCTAGTGAATATTATAAGCATATTGCCTTATATACCCACTTTTTGGATGATTTATTCATAATTTGGAAGGGACCTGTAGAAGATATACCAAGTTTTATTTCATACATTAACAGTACTACAAGTTTTTTAAGATTTACATATAAAATTGAGAAGTTGGGTATACCGTATTTGGATACATACATCAGTAATTCAAATGAAGGTTTTAGTTCCAAAATCTACAGGAAATCTACCTTCTCCAACGATTACATTCAATTTAGTAGCAGTCACCCTCCTCACATCTTTAGAAATGTACTCAAAGGACAATGCATTCGTGTTGCAAGAATGTGTTCTACTAGACAGGATATGGAAGACCAAATGAGGACTATTTCAGAGATGTTTATATCAAGAGGATATCCGGCTACTATGGTGGAGGATGTGACTAAATATGTGACTAAACATTGGGGGAATAGATATGTTCCGCTTTTGGGTAGTACTTTTGTTGATAAGAACATCCAAAAGCAAGTTGTAGGAAGTAGAAGGAATGTGTGTGTCATCATGTTCAGCCCTTATTCTAATCTGGTTAAGGAAATTTTAAATAGGCACTGGGATTTGATTTCATCTTCTGAAGACATTGCTACAGTTTTAGGTGATCACCCCATTAGTGTGTTTAAAACTTCAGTTAACCTCAAGAGAATTATTAAAGGTCGCAAGAAAAAGGAATTTAGGAAGAACAAACAAGAACACACTAGTAAATGTGGTAGTTGTAGGTATTGTCAGTACATTAATGTAAACAAGACCGTAAAATTGTGTAACAAAAATGGAACAGTATGTTATGGTAGGAAAGGGAATTGTAATACCATGCGTGTGGTTTATTTGGCTTCCTGTTCTTTCTGTCAAGCGTATTACATTGGCAAGACTGAAAGGAAGCTAAAAACTCGTATATATGAACACTTGTATAAGATCAAAAAAGCTGATATGAAAAATGCATTAAGTAAACACATTAGTGAAAAAGGACCCCAACATTGCTTCACATTTACAATCATTGATCAAATTGGGGTGAGTGAATATGGGGGTAATTGGAAGGTAGGGTTGTCCTGTTTAGAAACTAAATGGCAGATATTATGTGATGCCACCTCTTGGCCAGGACTAAATGAAAGTATAAGTATAAAACCCTTCCTTCTTTTGGATCGTGGTTAAATGTGACTTGAGGTCAAAAGTGATGACCTTTTGTACTTTTTTTTTTTTTTTGTATTTTTTATATTATTATTTTTTGGATATGAGATGTATTAGTTTTTACATAGTTATTAATTTGAAAAAGGTTATGCACACATTTTTAATATATTTATTAGTAATTATTATTATAGTAATTATTATTATATTACTATATTACTACATATTACACAATATTTTTAAAGAAATTATTTTTAAAGTAAAGAATTTTATGGAAGTTTTTCATGTAATGTATGCTAATTGATTTTTTTGGCGCCAAATCTGCTATATATACCATTTAGCAATGGACATTAATTGGTTCTGAGGAAGTCTGCTATATGCGGATGAAAGCGCTTAACCTGTAATTCGTGTGGTTCTTTTAATAAACCTGTGTTATTTACTGGCTGGTACGTGGATTATGTTCATTGTACTTTGAACTTCACAGCTATTGTGCATCGCAGTTGTTCCTATTTCCTGCTCGAGCTACAGAGGTCCGGTTGGCTATTTTGGGTTCTTGATGATGTGCAGGTGGATGTGTATTTTGTCAATACCAGAATGTGGAATGGTGCTGAAAGGCAATGTGAGGACAACGTATGATGTGTTGGCCTCCGTACCATCCTCAACTGCCCTAGCAACTGTATGACAGGTGCCCAGCATGTGTATGTGCCTTGCCGTGGCATTCACAAGCCCAACCCGGGTGCTAGGAAAGGACTGGAGGCCATCAATGTGTGTGGGAATCACATTCCTGATGATGTGCCCCATTGCCATGCAGAATGGTCCAGTCAGGAGTGTATGACTATAGTCCCACACGTGCAATGCAGTGCCACCCGTGTGTAGTGCGAAATGCCGCCAGCGGCAGTCAGGGTCCACAATGTCCGACAAAAGGCTAGCAGTGAATATTGTGGCCATGTGTGGTGACATATACCGAACAGGTTGGTGGAACATTACAGCCAGGGACATTGGAAGGTGACATTGGGCCAGTGCCCCAGGACATATCGTGTGTATGTCAGTACTGTGTATGTGACCACAGGGACACTACGATGTTCATGTATGGATTGCGACCCTGTAGTGAGTGAGAGGGTGTACTGTCGGTAAGTACGCCATCGCCTGGCACGTTGCCAACATTACCTCGGTCTGCAATGCTTGGTTGACTATTGTATGTGACATCAGATGTGGATGTTGCCAAAGAATACTGACATACCACCACAATGCCTGAGGCCCCACACCGCCATTTGTGGCAGTCATGTGTAGGTAGCTAGCCTTGGAGTATGTGATGATGGACCTTGAGGACCCACCATGGCTGACAAGTGATGCACCCCACACATGTGAATGTACACCACTGTGCAACAGCCTGTACTTGTGGTTGTACATCATATGTGCATGGAACATGACCACCACAGTGGCGTCTGTGAACTGGTCAGTATCGCCATGTCTCTGTGTGGAATAGCATGATTCCTGCAATTGTGTACATGCTACTGAAGCGCACAGTGGTATGTGTCAGCATATGTATGTGTAGTGTCCATCTGCTCGGGTGTCATGATGTTAACAACATCTGTCAGCAGACGTCTGTAGTAGTTGTTGTAGTACACATGTTCCGTGTATGCTGTGATGGGTGTGTTTCCAGGGTGTGGCTAGCAAGGCCATGTAGCATATGTGTGGAACCCACCATAGAGGGGATAACCCCAGGTGTGACACACCAGTCACATGGAGGTAGTGTTCATGCTAAGGGTAGTGTAGGTATGGTATGTGTTGTGTATTGTGTCATCCAGCTGAGCAGAGTGCATGACTCAAGCATGTGTAGGTACATGGGTGTCTATCCCAGGGAAGTGTGGGTTACTGTCAGCACACAGCAGTACTAGCTGTCTGAGGCCCAATGTACACTATAACATCACAGATGGTATGTAACCTGTGGTGTACAATGTCGACTCTGTCGCGTGTTACAATGTGTATAGCGGTCACAAACACGGTTATCTGCACATGGAGCACCAATGATACATTGTGCTAAGCAACTATCCAGGATGTGTGCAAAACACTGTGTGATGTGTGAACCCCTCATCTGTGGGTGTTCCGGTCCAGGTATGTGCCTGGAAGGTACGGTCCGTGTACGATCCGTAATCACAGGTGTTCTGTGCAGAGCATGGAGGCAGGTCCCAGTCACTGCAGAGATATGTGAGCGGTGCAATAGTGTGTGTGCCTCGCATGTGTGCATCACAGTGGAAGATGCAAGCATTGTTCCACATGACCCCATGCCGTGCCTGCCAGTTACAGCTCTGCCGGTGACAGTTATGTGAAACTGCCAGAGAGGCAGTATAGCATGTGAAGATGTACATGTGTGCTCTACACCCCAGGCCGATGGCTGCAGGTCATGCATGCCACAGCATTGTGTTTGACCTGGACTGTCATAGCGGGCAGATACCACATGCCTGTACAATAACAGCAGGAGCATAGGCAACTGTTGCAGTGACACAGTAGGTCAATGTACAGTGTTCCTGTGTCCAGACCACTGCCGAATGTACACCATGGCTAGACACACACACCCAGAGGGCTATAACACCGGGGAGCCATTGCATGTCCCAGTACACAAAGTCTGTGTATTGCCATCACAGGGCAGTCACAATAACATGATGTATGAGAGATATATTGTACCAGGTGATGTGTCATGTGTGCATATGTTGAGTTGCAGAGGTGTTCACCCATCCGCAACATCTCAGTGCATGATGCCTTGTGTAATATGATGTGTGGAACTGCATTGTGATTCACAACAGAGTCATCCGTGACTGGTGTGTTGTGAATGTTGTAACCCATGAGTCTGCGGGATATACACTGGTGATGTTGGCTGCCATGCTGGGGCCACCAGTGGTGCCTACAGTGGTTATACAGACATATTGCATACATTGTTCTTGCAGGAATGTCCATTGTTGTAGACGATCTGGTACTACATGATGGTAGGTGTGTGATGTGAATGTTACACATCCAGACGTGACCGTCAGGTGCAGTCATGGTTGTCGACAGCATCACCCCCATCCACAGCTGTCAGCACCCTGTCCCCAGAATGGGTAACAGTAGCCCTCGTACTGTGTGACTAATGTGCAGATCATAGAACACCTGCTACTGGCTGCCTAACAGTGTCAACTAGGAAGGGTATATGATGGCTGAAATACGCTGCTCTAATGTATAAATATGATATACCCAATGAATTACTATGATTCCCATCTAGTAAGCCATGGCTGGCATGTAAACCGTGTACAACAATGAATGTGTGACAGACCCTTCCAATGTGGAACCTTGATGAACATGCACCTGTTAGAACACCAAATGAGGTACGTTGCACGTAATGATGTACAACTGACAGCTATGGGCACAGCATGGATGCAGAAGCACATCTCCCACAGGCAGTACCGCTGTACGTTGGTAGGGGAGCATTGCACGAGTACATGTGACAGTTGCTGTATTGCCACATGTATGACATATCCGTCACATAGGGGTAGCACTGGCACGTGATGGTTGGACATGCCTGTACATATGACCATGTCCCACAGGATATGTGTGTTAAGTGTGTACAACACCTGATGTACATTGAGCAAGCTGCAAAGTGTATGACTGCCAGTGTACCTGTGTGACATGTTGTGCAATGGGTGCAAAGGTAATCAGTAGCGCATTACATGCTCACATGTCCTGCACAGGTGCATAGCTTGACCGTACAATACAAATAGGGTGTTGGATAATAGCAACCCACAAGCGGTGATGAGTAAGGGTGGCAATGAACTATCACCTTTCCGGGTAAGGTGTGCATGTCCATGACACATTAGCACCTGAGATGTTAGCAGTACAGCTGTACAGGGCGGCATGTATATTTTATTACAAATATCTGCGTGTTCCACCACTGGCCTGTTGACAGACAGACATCAACACAATGTGCAGCATTGACATGTGCACAGCACATCACCGCTGGCTACAGTAGAACAGGTTAATGTGTTGACATGTGCACAGAACATCAGCGCCAGCTACAGTCGAACACGGTATGTGTTGAACACCACCGTCATTGTAGCCCATGCCACAGAGAGAAATGTTATGCATCTGTGTATGTACGGCTGGGAATGGACCTGACCTAGCAGCATAGCTGTGTCAGTGTTGCGAACAACATACTGAATGGGCTGTGTGTGTGAGGTGTGTGTCATAAGTGTACGGTCTGATGGATGATACCAGCATTGCCACCGCTATGTGAACATCCCCATCCCCATAAATGAATACCTAGGCTGTGCCCAACACCATGGTCACTGTTGAAGGGATGGTGCTGTGCGGTGCACCCGCCAACATGGTGGTGACAGCAGGCACTGGATGTAGACATATGAGGTACCCATGTCAGGTCGGGGTACCATCCATGTGCACGGGATATCACCGTGCGGGCATATAGAGCACTGTGTTGAACAATAGTACAGCACATAGCACCTGTCAGGGGTAATGTTTATGCATGGATGTGCGATACCAGCATGCACAATACACACCCCCACCATACAGCATGCTGCCTACCTTGCAGAAGGACATTGTGCACACCATGATGATGGACATGCGACATGTTCATATACCCATATAAATGACATATGGAATGGACAGCCACCGTCCTAATACTGGTATTCCACAGGCTGGCCACATCCCTGTGCCATATATGTGATATACCCTGCCATACCATGCAACCCGATCCATCAAGGCTGCACGTGTCGTCACAGTCATACATGGTGCGATGGCCACATGGTACATGCACTATCAACTGACTGGATCAGTAATGTGGCACTGATGCACCCTGTGGTGTCACAATTGCTGTGTGACAGCGTGTACAACATGCGCGCACATGCTATGTTTGCCCATCCCTGCAAATGTCATATGAATAGACATTGTCCTATGTGTATCACATGTGCAATACAGGTGAGCCATGGCAGGATGTTCAACACCCGTACAGTGCTGAGTAGATGTACATGGCGAAACACATGCATGTACAGGTGTCCATGTGTATGTGTGCAGTGTCACTGCTGACGTCCATAACGGCTGCGTCTGATGCTATGTGACATATACACAGCATCCAGGTGAACAGTAGTACTGTGGACACATCGGGCCAAGTGCAGATTGGTAAGAACACAGGTGCAGGCAAGTACACATGTCCACAGCAAGTTACCATCTACATGGAGTATGTACACTGTGATGAGTTGACACAGAGATATGATATCCACTGCATAACGGTGTGACAGGTGTGACAGCAACACATCAGCTGTGTCAGTGTCATGATGCTTCTCAGAGATTACTGTGCAGATGTCGTACATGTCATAGCAATGTATGTTCAGCGGTATGCCAGTACATCAGTGTGAATGTGACCTGTCACCATCATTATGTCTTACAGATAATGCCACGTTCACGGCTCCCAGCCTTCAGCCACCAGGAGGATGATGTCATCATACCATTGCTCCATGACAACTATGACGTGCTGTTCAGCCATGTGCCACAGCATGCTCAGCAACGGGATGACCTGTGGCAGGATATACGCAGGAGGGTGAATGACGTGGGTGGCAACAACCGCACCTACCAGCAGGTATGCAGACACTGCATGGACCTGATACGGCATGCGAAACAGCGTGCCACTGCAATCGCCAGAGAACAAGGTGGAACAGATGGTGGGCCACCAACCCAGCCCCCACTCACACACACAGAGGAGCTACTGGCCAGTCTGGGGACACCCAGGGAACAGCATGCAGAAACACTAGCCGCCATCGTGGAGGTGGGTGTCTCCCAACCAATGAGCCTGGAGTTGCCTGGTAAGTCAGTCCTGCATATGAGTATGATATCCACTGGAGTTGCAGGTGTCACTGTACATCATGTAAAGTAACAACACATGCCAGGTATATGGGCACACAAGCTGCATACTACAGTATGCTACGTTGTGTATGCAGACGTGTGCATACCATATGCTATCACACAGGTACATGTGTTCACATGCACAGTGCGAACTGTGGCTGTCATACAGTCATGGATAATGTTTATACTGTTTGTCGCCCCTATACAGGTACCTCTGGTGTGTCGCACAGACACGGGTCCATTGCAGGTGAGACTGTTGTCAGTATCAGGCACGTTACAGTGTAGAGTTATTTGCCATGTTGCCAGGTATAACATGCACGCCCGGGTTTTGTTCCAGTCACATTATACAGGTTGCACCACCAGACACACACACATGCCACCCATGTGCAATAGATACATTGTTAGTATACACCGGCATGAATCCACAGTACCTGTCAATGTGATATGTGCGGTCAGCTATGCATACAACGGTGGAGGTGTTCTACAATGGATGCATATGTAGTATGCATTGGAACAACATTAGTGGTACGCACACAGTACCACACAGTGAGCAGTGATCTGGGCAGCACACAGGTGTCACCATTGTGACATATGCCCCTGCATTGTGTGCACACATTGTGACATGCCACCCGACATGTCCCAAGCTTGTGGTGTTCTGTCCGCAATATTGTCACACCATCACATGACCTACACCCGACATAACACACATCCACACTGTTGTCTGCATAGCCCTGTGGATTGTGACACCTCTGACATGTATGGGTGTATGTCACATGGGACACCACAGACATGTATACAAGATGCCCATCACACACAATTGTCCAACAACCGTTCACACATGGCCATGGGTGATAGCCTCAGGCATGTTGCTACACAGTACATCTGATGTGGACAGACCCCATTGCACATTGTCCACACATAGTGCAATCATAGCCGTAGTGGACCACTTGTACATTTGATGTGTTACACCGGACAACCGGAATGCCTGTCTGCAGCCACCAGAGGTGTCACCAATGTCTACCATATACGATCTGTGGAACAGCATGACTGTGTTGCAGTCATGGCAATACAATGCGTCCATGTTATGCATTGCACAGCAACATACATGCATCATCTTGCCATGCAATGGCACAGTGCCTGTACTCCACACTGTATAGCTATGTACACGGCTCACACTAACCACACCTGCACATATACATTTGCTAAACATGCATTCTATCTGTAGGCTGTACACACAACACTGCACTGTGAGGCCCATTATGATGCTGTGCATGTGTCAGGACACCATTGTGTCAAACATGTATACATGTTACTGCACATGTCAGCGGATTACATGTCAAGGTAATGTCAGCCATGTGTACTGTTAACCTGTTTGTGGCCACATGGTGTATCACGGTGATGCATGCAAATTACCATGATTGTGTGTACTGCATGCCTACTGATATGACACCTGCTTGATGTAGTGTGCACCCCAGGGTGGTATGCATACTAACACTATTAATGTCTGAGCTGCATTCCCTGTGCTGTAGTGCAGGAATGCTGCATGCCATCTGAAATATCACATGCATGGTGTGTCTGTGTGTGTCTGTGTGTAATGTACCTTACAGTATGTCTTTGCATTCACAGGTGGTGTAGGTGCGTTACCCTCCTGTGGTCCATCTGATGTTAGTGTCCCAACAGATACTAGCGGTGATGACCATATGCATGAGGTACAGGCAGGGTTATCAGGGGCGGAATCTGTGCCATTGGTTATCATCCCACCGATGTCCCCCTCTTCCCCGCACACAGTTCTGATGCCAACACATACCACATCACCGTTGCCCATAGAGGAAGGACAGTCAGCGTCTGTTGGCATTGAACAGGAATGTGTGGTGGCTACAGAAGGTGTGACTACACAACATGTTGCCAGTGTAATGACTGGTGATGTGCCACACAGGCATGTGGCTGGTGTTGCTCGTAGGAGGACCTCTGGCAGACATGCACCTGCAGCACAGGGCGCAGCAGCTGGTATCACCAGACGCATGTTCCAGACTGTAATGGTGGCACAGACATGTGCAGAATGGCAGAACCAAGAAGGGCAGAGGCTGCAGAGGGCCGCAATCCGTACCCTGAATGACAACATCCAGTCATTTGCAAATGCTCAACAGCAGATTGCTAATGTACCGGATAGGCGATTAGGTGAAATGGTTGGAATCCTCGACCGAGGCATGGCAATCCGCGAGCGTGAGCTGTCTGTGCTGGAACACCTGGTAGGGGTGAGGTGTAGGACACGTGGGCATAGGCCAGCAACACCACCTAGTGTAGGTCGACGTGTGCGTGCCACCTCTCATGCCCACTCACATAGTGCCGGTAGCAGTAGCAGTACAGCTGGTGCTGCACTGTCCACACCAGGACACAGCAGGCCACGTGGACGTGGCCCTGTCCGGTCCCATCGTGGACACGGTTCCAGCGGACATGTGTCATCGGACAGTAGCCACTCTGTACCTCCACCTGGTAGTGCCCATGCAACCCCAGGCAGGCACAGGTCACGTGGCCGTAGACAGACACAGTGAGCTGTACAACCTGCACTGTACAGTCTGTGGCTGTCAATTATACCCCGTGTAGGCATCACATATGGATGAACTGTGTACACACATACCCACACACAGCAGACACAACTGTAGGGCTCCACCACATCCACATGCATTCTGCACAGACATGTCCAGTAAACCCACCGGCCCTTACACACACACACATATGATGTTATCCATTGGTGCAGCCTATGCCCCTGGCAAACATATCACCCTGTGCATATGATGAAGCCTCTGCCGCATCCCTGTCATCCACACCATCGGTGCAGGGTTATGCAAATATATTCTGATGCACAGGGTGGACAGGATAGTGAGAGGTGTATGTGATACCTGTGTATGCATAGCGTGGGATGTGTATGTTGCAGTGGTTGTGTATGAATACTGACAGATGCGTATGTGATACCTGTGTATGCATAGCGTGGGATGTGTATGTTGCAGTGGTTGTGTATGAATACTGACAGATGCGTATGTGATACCTGTGTATGCATAGCGTGGGATGTGTATGTTGCAGTGGTTGTGTATGAATACTGACAGATGCGTATGTGATACCTGTGTATGCATAGCGTGGGATGTGTATGTTGCAGTGGTTGTGTATGAATACTGACAGATGCGTCTGTGATACCTGTGTATGCATAGCGTGGGATGTGTATGTTGCAGTGGTTGTGTATGAATACTGACAGATGCGTATGTGACGTGGGTTGTGCACTGTCAACATGCAGCAGACATACCATGTAGTGCAGGTGCAACATGCATTGTGATGTGTTCACGGTATGTGTGATGGTTACATGTGTAGCACCATGTTGGTTCTGATACCCTGATTCCCTCCTATGGTGTACTCGCATGTGCCTACAGGGAGCACCGTTATCGGTCCCCCACATGTAGCTGTGGATTACTCACAGGCACATCTGGCAATATCAGCATACTACATGTACCCGCAACCTGCCTGGACACCTACATGACACACATGTCCGCACATATACTGCACCTGATGCATGTGGTCGGTGCCACAGGCTACAGTGGACGAGACGTCACATACATAGCAGGACACACTACAGGTATGGTGACATGGTGCAGGTGTCATTCACAGCGTGATGGCCACTGACTTCAGGTGTCATCTGTCAGCTGTGGGGCATGCTGTGCAGCAGTAGGACCCTGTAACAGTACAGGAACATGGTCTCAATCACGGGGTGTACACCACTATGACACACACCCCATAGTGTGCAGATGGGGACACCTGCCTGTGTGGTCAGCACACTCACAATACTATGCACCCACATGCCATGTCACAGGGAGCGGACTTGCATGGGTAGACAGTATGGCTCACATCTATGGAATCGACAGGGTTGTGCAATGCAGCACCATTACGGGATAGTCACCATGTGTGGTACGTATTCGTTCACAACAGTATATTAGCATACACCCTCACATCAAGCAGCAGACATACAAACATGTAGACACACACACATTGTGGTGACCACACATATGTACACAGAAAGACAACGTGTTGCATGTACTGCACCATCCAAATGCATGCTCCCCACACTGAGGTATGTACAGATCTCTACTATGGTGTACAGGGATGTGTAGCACGTGGGACATATTCCCCCCGATATGTGGCATACATGGGCACACAGTCATGCACACATGTCAGTGCTGGGAATACTACACTCGCCATATGATACGTGTGCAGGCATGCAGCGGTATGTAGAGCATTATGTGTACCAACACTGTATCCGGCAGATGTGCTGATATATGCACTTGGGGGTGGTAGGTGCTACAGTTGCCATGTGACATACAGTCGATAACACCTGACCGCTGGGTATGCATTATGTCAGCACTGTCATGTAACAGCGACATAGCATACTGTATGCACATGGCAGGGTAGGATGGTGTGTGACACAACTGTGAGCCACCACCTGCACACATGCATGCAGACAGGTGTTTAAACACATTATGTACACACATACCTCCATACGTGCTGTTTCTATGCCACCGTATAACAGCCCCTATGATGGGTATGCATGTGGTAGGTTATTGCAGCTATGTTATGGACATCGGCCACTGCTCATGTATGGCTGCTCCATGCACAGTACACATGTCACATGTGCCTCCTGTTGCCATGTGTGTATGCATTGCTAATTTTTGATATATGTGTTGACATATATACAACATGGACTGTGGTATGGTATCACAGCTGTCACAGGCGAACAATACAAGGGTATGTGTCCCAGTCAACACTGCTACACCCTGTAGTGGGAGCATTCCACAGACATGGGTCCACCTTCCATTCATGTGTGTAGCACTGCATACGCCAGTGTTATGCATGTGGTACATCACAGGCTTTGTATGTGTCATGTGTGCAGTCCATGCACACATCCAGACAATCACATGTATGACATATCCAGATGTTTGTTCATTGTGGTACAGCAGCAGTCATGTGTCACAGCTGTGTCAGGGCCGTGGTATGTGTGGAGCCGACCTGTCCATGTATACTGATATGGGTGGACTACATCACTCATGTTGGATCATTGTTAGTACATGTGTACTCTGCACAACTGGTGTACACTGCTATACAGACCTGTGGACATATGTCACATGCTGTTGGACCGTGAGGCTTACTGCTGCACTGATGACATGGTGCTGGCATGACAGCTAAGTTGTTCACTGCAGTGTGTACATGTTTGACCTGCACCCGTGACACCTGTGATGTCATTTGTGTGTGTACGAGTAACTGCATGTGTGACCACCCTGTGCGTGTGGACAGGTTTACCTTAGTGTGACCTGCTGTGTGTACACTCTGTCTGCATGCTGGATGGCGCGTAGCAAATGCTAAGTGTGTGAGCATGCCCAGTAAGTAGTTGTGTAGATGGACACACTGTACATTGCACACTGCGCTCTTCTGTGATTATACCCCGTGTGCATGCATGTTTCCCCTTTGCAACTGCTAAGTGTGTGAGCATGCCCAGTTTGCTGTTGTGTAGGTGGACACACAGTACATTCCACACTCTGCCCTTCCATGATTACACTCCATGTGTATGCCTTCTGTGTGTACACTCCGTCTGCATGCTGGACGGCCCTTCTGTGATTATAGCCCGTGTGCATGCATGTTTCCCCTTTGCAACTGCTAAGTGTGTGAGCATGCCCAGTTTGCTGTTGTGTAGGTGGACACACAGTACATTCCACACTCTGCCCTTCCATGATTATACTCCATGTGTATGCATTCTGTGTGTACACTCCGTCTGCATGCTGGACGGCCCTTCTGTGATTATACCCTGTGTGCATGCATGTTTCCCCTTTGCAACTGCTAAGTGTGTGAGCATGCCCAGTTTGCTGTTGTGTAGGTGGACACACAGTACATTCCACACTCTGCCCTTCCATGATTACACTCCATGTGTATGCCTTCTGTGTGTACACTCCATCTGCATGCTGGACGGCCCTTCTGTGATTATACCCCGTGTGCATGCATGTTCTCCCTTTGCAACTGCTAAGTGTGTGAGCATGCCCAGTTTGCTGTTGTGTAGGTGGACACACAGTACATTCCACACTCTGCCCTTCCATGATTACACTCCATGTGTATGCCTTCTGTGTGTACACTCCGTCTGCATGCTGGACGGCCCTTCTGTGATTATACCCCGTGTGCATGCATGTATGCGCTTTGCAACTGCTAAGTGTGTGAGCATGCCCAGTTTGCTGTTGTGTAGGTGGACACACAGTACATTCCACACTCTGCCCTTCCATGATTACACTTCATGTGTATGCCTTCTGTGTGTACACTCCATCTGCATGCTGGACGGCCCTTCTGTGAGTATACCCCATGTGCATGCATGTTTCCCCTTTGCAACTGCTAAGTGTGTGAGCATGCCCAGTTTGCTGTTGTGTAGGTGGACACACAGTACATTCCACACTCTGCCCTTCCATGATTACACTCCATGTGTATACCTTCTGTGTGTACACTCCGTCTGCATGCTGGACGGCGTGTAGAAAATGCTAAGTGTGTGAGCATGCCCAGTAAGCAGTTGTGTAGATGGACACACAGTACATTGCACACTGCGCCCTTCTGTGATTATACCCTGTGTGCATGTATGTTTCCCCTTAGCAAACGCTAAGTGTGTGAGCATGCCCGGTTTGCTGTTGTGTGGGTGGACACACAGTACGTTCCACACTCTGCCCTTTCATGATTACACTCCATGTGTATGCATGTTTGCACTTTGCAAAGGCTAAGTGTGTGAGCATGCCCAGTACGCCAGTCATGGACACACAGTACATTCGGCACCGACGTCTGATACTAGGCGTGTAGCCATGGCCATTGACATCCTGCATAGCCATGGTGGCCATCCAGGCAAATTATATGTAGTTGCTATGCCACAGTGGATGCCTACATCAAACACACTGGTTGCTCTCTCAAAGGTGTACTGTCTGTGGTGCAGCCTGTATCCATTTCATGATGTAGTGCTCCGTAGATAGTTAGTATTCCCAAGTGCAGTACTGCCGTGTTACTGTACGTCCACCTTGGGATAGTAACATGCTGTGTGACTGCTCACTCTGTATTCATTCCCTATCGGCATTCTTGCCTTTGTGGATGATATCACCCACCTAGGAGTGTGCCTCTGACAGTGCTGTGCTCAGTAATCTCGGTAGCGCACTCTGTAAATGCATCATGCTGTAGTGTGTTCATGTAGGTAGGTGTAGGTTCAACTCCCAGCCCTTCCAAGTGTGTGTGTCTGTGTGTGTGTTTCCAGCTGCCTCCGGAGACAGTGATGCCTTTAGACGCCTCACAACACATACATTTGCTATCGGCATCTATTCCTTTGCGGATGATGTCACCCACCTAGAAGTATGCCTCTGACAATGCTCTGCTCAGTAATCTCAGTAGCGCATTCTGTAAATGCATCATGCTGTAGTGTGTTCATGTAGGTAGGTGTAGGTTCATCTCCCGGCCCTTCCAAGTGCATGTGTGTGTGTGTGTGTGTGTGTGTGTGTGTTTCCAGCTGCCTCCAGAGACAGTGATGCTTTTAGATGCCTCACAACACATGCATTTGCTATCGGCGTCTATTCCTTTGTGGATGATGTCACCCACCTAGAAGTATGCCTCTGACAATGCTGTGCTCAGTAATTTTGGTAGCGCATTCTGTAAATGCATCATGCTGTAGTGTGTTCATGTAGGTAGGTGTAGGTTCAACTCCTGGCCCTTCCAAGTGTGTGTGTTTGTTTCCAGCTGCCTCTGGAGACAGTGATGCTTTTAGACGCCTCACAACACATACATTTGCTATCGACGTCTATTCCTTTGCGGATGATGTCACCCACCTAGAAGTATGCCTCTGACAATGCTGTACTCAGTAATCTCAGTAGCACGTTCTGTAAGTGCATCATGCTGTAGTGTGTTCATGTAGATAGGTGTAGGTTCAACTGCCAGCCCTTCCAAGTGCGTGTGTGTGTGTGTGTGTGTGTGTGTGTGTGTGTGTGTGTGTGTGTGTGTGTTTCCAGCTGCCTCCGGAGACAGTGATGCTTTTAGATGCCTCACAACACATACATTTGCTATCGGCATCTATTCCTTTGCGGATGATGTCACCCACCTAGATGTATGCCTCTGACAGTGCTGTGCTCAGTAATCTCGGTAGCGCATTCTGTAAATGCATCATGCTGTAGTGTGTTCATGTAGGTAGGTGTAGATTCAACTCCCAGCCCTTCCAAGTACGTGTGTGTGTTTCCAGCTGCCTCCGGAGACAATGATCCTTTTAGACGCCTCACAACATATACATTTGCTATCGGCGTCTATTCCTTTGCGGATGATGTCACCCACCTAGAAGTATGCCTCTGACAGTATTGTGTTCAGTATTCTCGGTAGCGCGTTCTGTAAATGCATCATGCTGTAGTGTGTTCATGTAGGTAGGTGTAGGTTCAACTCCTGGCCCTTCCAAGTGCATGTGTGTGTGTTTCCAGCTGCCTCTGGAGACAGTGATACTTTTAGACGCTTCACAACACATACATTTGCTATCAGCGTCTATTCCTTTGCGGATGATGTCACCCACTTAGACGTATGCCTCTGACAGTGCTGTGTTCAGTATTCTGAGTAGCGCATTCTGTAATTGTGTCATACTGTCGTGCGATAGGGTAGGTAGGTGTAAGGTAAATTCCCATCCCTGCCAGATGTGTGTGTGTGTCTATGCTCCCAGCCGCATAGGTTCGTAGGTTATGGTTTTAGGCGCTTCGCAACACACATATATCCTGCTGACGTCTCTGTGTTTGCGGATGTTGAGATGCACCTGGTGGACTGCCTGTGTGTCTGCTGTGGTTAGCGACCTCCGTAGCGTGTTCTCTACGTGTGCCATGCTGTGGTGTGATAGGGTAGTGATGTGTAGGTTCCACTACCGGCCTTGCCACATGTGTCTGTCTGTATCTCTCTCGATGTATGTATATATACATATTTTATGCCCATAGCGCTGCTCTTGCATGGACAGCTGTCTGTCCCATGTATCGCATATTTGCACAGCTTACACATAGCAATGTGGTACGATGCAAATCCGAACATTTTCCATGCAACGTCCATGTTCCGGGAGGTGTTACACGCCCTTACAGACATCCGCTGTATATCTTGGCAGACAGCTATCCTTGCTGTACTGTCACTGTACTTGTACACGCCATAGACTTTGTGTATCATTGCCTGTTTATGATTTGTGTATGTCTATCTGAGCTGTGTGCATGGTCGTGTGTATGTCCCACTATAATCATCTGTGCAGGTGTCGCCAGTATAGGTAATTCTTGTAGACTGCTGTTTAATTTGCATTTCAGCACATACCTGCGGACAGTACTGCAGTTCCTACTGCAGCACATTTCATCATCTTGCAGTGGATAATAATGTTTCCACACACATGTATCTGTTTCTGTTCATAACACTCCACCTCAAGGAGCGTATATCTGGACAAGGCCTTATGTGATAGTGGGACACTCAGGGCCAGTAATGACATGTTGCTCTTAGAAACATTGCTAGTGAGCACAGTGATATGTTATGCATGAGTATGGCATTTCTGTCTGATTTGGTGTCTTCATCACATGTTTGTCATTGTTTCCTGTCGTCAGTTATCATGAGGGTGCCGGACTGTTACTGTAATGTGGAACACAGCAAACATATGAGGCATACCTCTACACAGTCTGCGTACATCTGTACAGTTGCAGAGTATGTGTCTGATACAACATACCTACTGTCTGACTACAATACACACACAGTGTATGGCGGCATGACAGCCCACGTGGCATTACTTTGTATTTGCACGACACACCCACACAGACAGCTGTATTCCTCACACAGGTCTACATCTGCTTATCCACACTAATTGTTCTTTCATGTACCATATGTGTGCGTTGTATTTGTGCTTTCCGTCAGTGGCGGGGCTCACGTACGAATATGGGGGTCTGGTAACTGTTATGTTGACACTTCATGACACCCTGGGGGACACTTCACCTTTGTGTCTACTTACCTTCCACATTGACCTTCGCAGGGCATACGTTGTCATTCACATTTTCCGAGTATGACTTATACATGTTTGCCTATTTGTCCTGCTGTCTTTCTTCTCACCTGTCCGCATAATATCACCAGTTCAGTACATGTATTTCGGACAGGTTAGCTCCTTCTTACCCTTGACCTGTTGTCATTATGTGCACACACTCTGATGTTTGGCCTTTGCCCTTGTTATATTTCACATAGTGATGTGCCTTTCTAGCAGATTGCTGTCTAGGCATTACGGACTGTGCGGTAGGTGATAGTGACTGCTATTTCCATTGCATGTTTAGTGACACTCATAACATCCGTATTCATTGCTATGCCAGTATTCGCACAATGGTCTGAGTTTGTATGGGGTATTTATAATGTAGTCCCTATCTGTATTTCCTGTACTATGCCTTACTGCAGCTGTGTTATTCTGACAGTTTTCCAGTTATGGGTACCATCTTGGTCGTACGCATGTCCATCCATGGGAATCGCCTACAGGACACTGATATAGGGCTGTACATATTTTCAACTTGCTTTCTGCACTATCCAGTGGATGCTTTGCACCATTATTGAGAATAAAGGCATGTGCTATACCCACATCCCTCCCACGGGGCGGGCCTACGAAATCTCTGCCAAACAACACCTAGGCCCATTTCTGCATACCCAGGTTCCCATGCCTGCAACCCTCTACGGTACACATTACACATGGTTAATGTGTGCGGTACTGCGATGTGGATGCACTTTTATGCACTCACAACTCTAGGGATATCTGTGCATACGTCCTGCATTTCATGGACACATGTGTCATCACCCTTGCACCTGCTTTTAGTGCATATACAGCTGATTCGTATATACAGCTGTCACTTCGTTTGCATCAATCGTTGCAGGTACTGTGAATGGATAACTTTTTGGAGTCATGCAATGGACACCAATATGCATGTTTAAAGTGTAGAACTTGCTGGACTGTCACTTTCTGGCCAATGATTTTGACTGCTGCTGTATATTCCCCATTCGTGGATGTCTGTTTGACTACCCATATTAGCTATTACTTGGCATATTTATATCCATGTGTCATATATACGGGACATAGGTCTGTTGTGTGTACATATATACATGTAAACTCCTCGTTTCATACCTTGCTTTGTTAATGTCTGTGGATTACCTGTGTACACACATCTATACCCATACCATACCTTCCCACTGTACAGCTACTGGCAGAGTGTACGGATGGTTGACCCTTTATCTTAGGTGTGTTTTACATTGACCGGTGTCTATCTGGCAATTTGCTGGCATTTCATTTGAGACTTATGGTGGCACCTTCTGACAAGTAGTTCAGGTTACGGATGCATACCCTTCGTCAATCCCTGCTACTAACACACCCGTTATTCTATCCACTTTCTATGTTTGTTTTAGCACATATCTTGTGTTTCTCACTATTTGTACCAGTACTTTGCATGGCATTGTCCGGTTCCATACTTTCAGAGGCTGACAGTTTTGAGACATGTATAACTAACGTGGGGGAAACAGCATTAATTTACTCTGCTGTGAGCGGATCACACACGCACAGGCGCACTTGCATTTCCTTATTGTGGGTTACGTGCATGCGCACATGCATATCCGTATTCTGGGTTACATATGTTTACTGTGTCTTTGTGCTTACGTGGCCTGTATTAGTTGTGACAGTACCAGTAACATACCTCTGATCCGGTTAACGGACGTATGTGAAACACACTTTCACCTTTACATATGTAACTGTCTTTGCGGCACAGACGCATTAGTTACACGTTCACATTTATATGTTCTATACTCATAATTCAAACGGGACTGCATTCACGTTGGCTGGTTGCTGTGACCACTACACGTTTGGTGTTCTGTCTCATTTATATGCATACCCATAGTACATAGCTACATTAACATACCCCCCCCCCGCACTCACTTACGGCACAGGCATCCATTCTCCTGCTGGGAAAAGTGTGGTACTACATGTTACACATTCCCTATTCCCTAATGCTCTTGACCCAGGATGCATATGGTGTAACCACAGGGATATTCAGAACACAAAGGCTTATAGTCCCAACGCATACAGGTCTTTAATTGTCAGGGAGTTCCTGTGGTGCTCTGGGATTGGTCTTGTCCACCTAGTGTACAGCACTGCCCTGACCGTGTACGAATGTCAGACGAGGCACATGGGCACGGTTTGTCCATGTTTATTATACCATGACCCCCCATTATTCCATACCGTGCACGCTGATTGGCCAGCGTGCATTGTAATCGAGTTATACTAATGGAAGACGGTCCGTCGCCCAGACCTTTTCCATTAGTATAACTCGATGAAACCTGTCTCGCTATGTTAGGTGGGTTTAACATAGCGAGACAGCATTAAATAAGCAACGGAGATGTCCGTTGGGTACTTTAAAGCTGTCTCACTATGCAAAACACATTTAACATAGCGAGACAGGTTTTAAAAGAAAGCAACGGGGAAATCAAGCTCTCCGTTTCTTTTTTGTGGTGTTTTGCTATGTTAACTGGGTTTAACATAGCGAGACAGTTTTAAAATTAGCAACGGACATCTCCATTGCTTATTTTAAAGCTGTCTCGCTATGTTAAACCCATGTAACATAGCGAAACACTACAACTAAGCGACGGAGATCTTGCTTTCTCCCGTTGCTTTTGCCCACAGCTGTGATGTACTGCACAGGTGGGCAGTACATCCACACTGCCGCGGATGCCAGACATCTGCGGAGGGGCAGCAGACTGGCATTATACTATGCCATTATGTAAGGGAATTAATAGTTTATGTTCTTACATGATGTCATGGTATGATAGCAATAACCCACTTCTGGGTGTAGGTGATGCTGTATTTACCCACGGTTGGCTTTGTTTGGTCCCGAGGGTGACACCGTGGGTATATCCAGCATTACCCACACCCAGGCGTGGGTTATTGCTATAATATTCAATCTGTGTTTACAGACACGGGTGTTTGGACAACCGACAATAGCTTATGCTGTTGGCATACAATGATGTGGGTGGTGCTGTTGACATACAATGATGTGGGTGGTGCTGGTTATCATACATATTCCATGTTGTGCATTGTTCCCATTCACAATTGTCTATTCCCTGTAGTCATTCATACGTGGATAGTTATGTAGCACATGACTGAACTATGTATTACCTGCAGGTATGCTGTGTTACAGTGAACATATGTGACGGTTGGTTACAGTGTATATGTGTACGTACCTCTGTGATACTGGGGACTACCACACATCCGTTGCAGCATTTCATGCGTATGTACATATTATTATTCGGTGGCCTGTAGAAGCTTGTGAGAGCACTGATTACATGTGTCCCTATTTGTGCACGCATCATGTTAGTCTTTGTCCAGCTTTTGTTGCTGTCATGGGTTGGACGGTGGTGTTGGTGTGTCATTGGGTTGTATTTATACTGCCGATACTTCAGTGGGGGGTAGGGTTAGCACTTGTTCCTCTTTGCAGGGGAGGCCCCATTATGGACATTTGTGTCCTGCGTCAACACTTGACACGTGCCATATGTCCTGTGATATTAACATAGTAGTGTATTTCTTACCTTCATTACTACTTGCATGTTACAGGCATTTTGTATCTGGTACACATGACTATTATATTGGATAGCTTAAGCTATTCACATGCTATGCAATAACCTTTCATTCTGGCATATACATGTTATTCTATCCTTTGCATTGGCCGTGGGTGTTTTACCATGCAAATCCACAAATATCTACGAGTGATGTCCCACCTTGACAATCTGTACATGTGGCAACCCTGCTGGGGTGGCCTGCTTGGCGGACAGCTGTTTCACCCTGTGTATTATGTTTGGCATGTCTGCATAGCTACTCATCAGTACCGTGGCTACACATACTGCTTTGTCCGGATGTGTACAGTTATGGACACCGTGGCGTGTGAACACCTATGGGGTTTTGACAGGTCAGTAACCACACGCGGGATTTACACATTCTGCCGACACATTCCCATGCAGCCATTTGGATTTCAGTACCTGGGATGGGATGTTGACATATGTGGGGTACATATTTGCAAGCCTGTCACTGCCTAGGACAATACTTCCTACTACATATGTGGTATACCCGCTCTGTGTAGGTGTGCATCTGCGCATGGCTGCTAGCTGGATTAGGTGGACATTCAGACATGGGTGCGGGTTACGTGCTATGAAGGGGTTGTTGTGTATTACATTTGCATGCATGGGTTCTGCTTCTGGATATTCCGATATGGCATATGCCATCCTATGTGTATGTGACAGTTACGTTGCTGTGTATAGCACATTTTACTATACATATATTTGTGTGTGTTTGGGATATCTAATTTCTTTATGGTTGTTATAGGGCCACGACTGCCCGGCTGTGTACTATCACTACCACTGTGGGACTGCTGGTGACCATGCCCATGGGGCTGGTCATGTGTATTTGCGGCACACTGACATGATGCAGTACACCTCCACTGGGTATGACTGCTGACAGTGCAATACGTAACGGACACAGTATTCTAAGTATCATGTGTTCCATGAACGGGAACATTTTGTATGTCATGCATTTATGTTTTGGTTCTCCATTTTGTGTGGACGGGTACTATGTAGCATACTTTGCATACGTTTCATTATCCATGGACACTGGTAGGTGCAGTTACTATTGCAGGAGGCCTGTAAGAGTCAGTACTTTAGGTTGCTCATCGCCTGCCGACTTGGCCACGCCTCCGAGCGCAACCTAGTTAGGCTCCCTGGACTCGCGCACGTGCCCTATGCACGTGGTTGTGGTTGCAGCACACACTCATTACTATGCATGTGGCACTGCTATGCCATTTGTACGCTGCACGGCTGGCGCAAGCCTTACACCGGCCTTGCGCCGAGCTTCATGAATCCAGGGGCCTGTATTTAGGACTCATCTTTCCAGTGCTTTTAAGTTTAGCAAACATGCTATTGCAACATGTTCATTGAGTCCAGGACAATTATTTGCATTCAAACACAGCTACCAATATAATTCACATTTCCATTAATAAGGTCAATGGACTTTCACTACTGTTGGAAGGCATTTGTTCCAAAATACAAAATTTGAATGTGTGGTGTGGATTTTGTGTGTTTGTAGTGGGAGTTAGTCTCTTTTCTCATTCTGATTTCATACAAATGTTCATATATTCTGTCTCTCTGTCTCCTCTCCATTTTTTCTTTGTAAAAACAGGGGCAGAGCAAACACAGTGCACAATATACCACCTTTGTTATACAAAAATTAAATCTATTTTTTATAGCAACCACCTGGTTGTGCAAAGCATTTTCATGGCACACCAGAATATTGGGGCAACAACCACACTTTTTCATCCCCATAAACTCAGAATTTTGCTTATGTTGGTGTTTGGACCAACTGTGTTCTAATATTATTTTCCAGTTCCTGCCCCTTTTGTACACCACTTGTGGATCCGGCCCCACATAATCACCAAGCATGTTTGCTTAAGTTAAAAGCACTGGAAAGATGAGCCCTAAACACAGGGTTTATATTTTACATATTTTTACATACTTTTGCCTTCATTTTCCTGATTTTATAAGGAATGCATTTATACTATATTTTATGTGTGTGTGTGTGTGTGTGTGTGTGTATACACACACACACACATATATATATATATATATATATATATATATATATATATTTATTTATTTATTTATTTTTATATACATATATATTTTTCCTTATTTGCAAATTTTGTCAATTGAATTGACTCAGTGCTACACACTGTGAATGTCTTTGTGGTGGCTCCTTTTGAACAAAAGTGCTTATCTCTCATAGTTTTAAACAAGTTTTTATTTCAAAAAGTTTCTAGATTAAAGTTTATCTGGATTTTACCTGCAGCAGTTTGTTTCCTTGGGCCTTCCATTTGTGTTTTAATCTATATTTCTTCAGTTTGTTTTTTAGCCTGATGCTTTTTTTACCTCAAGTCCACAGTTCTCCCATGATTTCATCAGAATGATGCCAATAAATGAAACCCAGTATTTAAATAACTTTTAAATCATATAACCAAGCACATGCTTAAACTAATTAGACAATATACAAAACCAATGTAAAATAGATGCAAAAAATGAAAATGTTAATCTTTTTTCCAGTCTTTTTCCTTTTAAAACACTTTATATTAATAGTTGTATTTAGTCTAGAAACATATTGCCTTACATATGTCACTACCACCTTGTTTCTTTGGTTTCCAACTAACTTTATTGCCTGACCTGTGGTAGCAACCTATCCTATTGCCTGAGAATACACTGAGTTTGGAAACTGTCTTTCCAATGAGACTTATTTATATGCTGGTGTTGATATAGAACCCCAGTATGGTTGCTTATAAAGTCACTGGTTTTGTGAATACATTAAGTTAATAGGATTGGGGCTTTCATAGCTCCAAAAACAAGACACGTCACCTTGTAGCAGCTGCTAGGTCTAAGGAGAGTTGTAGAGTTGTGCTGATCTGTTGGGATAATTGAAGGACTTAAGGCCCTTAATTTATTTTCTTTGTTAAAAACTGAGACCTTTCCAGTTGAAGGATATGCTTAGAGTTGTATATACCAAAGGGGCACTTTATTTAATGATGGGTCTGAAAATACAGACAGTGATAAGATTACTTGTTTGCATTTTGCAAATATTTCCTTGGAATTTAACTGGGTCATATAAAAGGATATCCTGACTATAGTGGAAATATAATAACTGAGTGAGAGAGAGAGTTGTCCACATACATGCCCATGTCTCTTATGACTGAATCTGACTGAGCTAGCAATCATAGTGTGATCATCATTTTACCTTAGCTCTGTAGAGGTGATCTCTGCCTTAAATTTCACTCTTCAGTCTGGATTAGTATATAGTGACTTCTGGATTATATTTGTACCTTATCTAGTCCCTATAATCTGTACACTATTCAGTTTTTGGTATAAGCACTCAGTTTGTAAGCTCCAGCAGACACCTATAATGCAACTGTGGCAAGTGACGTTTCTCCAGTGGATCCAGACATTAACATAAAGCTGGAACAATTGATGGAGCCAATTGCTCAGGTGCTGGCTGATGCAACATCTATCAAGGAGGAAAATGCACAGATTAAAGGAAACTTAGAAGGTTCTACAGTGAAGTCTGCATTTTGGTAATTTGGCATTAACATTCAGCCTATCAGATTACAAGAACGTACAATGATCCTTATTCAACAGGACCAGGCACTGAAATCTTACCATGACTGGCTTCTGTCTCAGGAAGATCTAAGCAGAAGGAATAGCATACATGTTGTGGGCTTGAAAGAAGGCATGACATTTGATGATCTAGAAGATTTTATGGAAAATCATCTCACTGAAGCCTTTAATTGGCCTCTGGCTAGCCCCATTATGATCACGATGGTAAGAATGGTGACTGTCCTAGATGAATATTATTTAGGCATTTAGTGAAAGATATGAAAAGCTAATCCTAGATTTTGCTAAAGAAAGTCACTCATTCCTGATGTGTAGGTAACGTGTTAGTTTATACATGGAGTTTTTTTTACAAAAGACCACTACAACATGGCAAGCATTTGCCTCTGTCAGACTGCTCTACTACAAGATTAGAACCCCTGTTTCCCTGCACTACCCTGACTTTTAAATGGGACAACAACCTCCAGTATTTTCTATCCCCAAAGACAGCATGCATTTTTCTGCTATCTTGCCTTCTTTCCGCAGATGTGGTCAATACATCTAGTGCTTTTCAAACAGCCATAACCAGTGCTAGCTCTCTGCTGAATCCTCCTGAGCACTCCAGGAGACATATGGGCCCAGGGAAGTTCACTGCTGTTACTGGAGCAGCTACCACCAGTCATACTGGCCCCAATGGGAAGAGCAATCCTCACTCACAGCCAAGTAGCAACCCCATCGGACCAAGGAAACATTCCACTATGCAACTGTTTTCTGAACTGATGGACAATGGAGCAGGCACCTCTTCACTGGAAAATGAAGGGGAAGTGGATTAGCGTGCAACTGCTCTTTCCTCTCACAGGGCTAACATCACATCTTCTCCCAAACAATCCTGTCCAACATCCACCCATAAAACTATCATCTGTCTGAAAATGTATACTCATTATAAGAAATGAGGTGGAGGAAATTTTTTTGCTGAATGCTACTACAGTACAGAGTATTGCAGTTAGCTTGAGACCATGTTCAGCATACTTGGTATGTGCATATTCCAACCCTTTTTGGAGCAGTCTAGCTTCAGAGGATGAGAGGTAACACCACCCAGCTTGAAGTCATCAGCAAACTTGGTCAACCAAAATAAATTCAAACAAGATAAGGCCCAGTGCTCATCCATGTGGTAATCTACTAGTTGCAACCAACTGTCACTACCTGGGATCTGTTGGACAGCCAATTTACAATCCAACATAAGGTTTTATTTCAAGTGTGTTTGATTTTTTCAATTATACCTATCTTCAACATCTGTAACATTTTTAAAGAAGTTTAGTAGGTTTAGCAACAAGACTTGCCCTTTACAAAGCCAAATTATGTGGGGTAGAGATCACTTAAGTTGTCTTTGTCTGCATAAATCAGTTCTGCGATGATATGTTCCATGGCTTTGTTTATAAAGTTGGTGAGACTGATGATCCTATAATTACCTGAGGGTGTAAAGGAGTCAAAGTGGGTGCTCTACAGGCATTGAGCATAAACTATGTGGATAGGGTAAGGTCAACGGTTTAAGCAGAGACTTGGATAGTACATAATTGGCCATGAAGACAATGCAACCTGGTCTGTTATCTGATCCCATAGAAATACTAATTTTTAGCCTCTGGCAAGGTTCTAAGACTTGTTCAAAGGTGAGTTTATGGGACACTTAAACTTCAGGGATAGTTAAGACAAAAATGTAGACTGAAACCCTAGTCTCCTACAAGACGGTCAAGGATACTCACTATTGTAATACCAAGGAAGACCTTTATAATAACTGATCACTAGATGTGTATTGTAGCCCAATGTTATGTCCTGTATCCTGAGAAGAAGTCATATGAGACACTCACAACAGAAACAGACTGAAATACAAAAGGTCAGATTATGGTAAGCGCCTACAAACTCCTCCATTTGTTTCCTAGGTATAAAAGGTCATATGTTAGCCACTGTTGTGATTTCATTAAACTTTCAGACAAAATGAACCTAAAACTGTTATACTACCCATAAAAACTTTAGTTTGCATAGTGCTAAATTTGACTCCACCAATTTAGCTATTTTAAATCACGGCATTAAACCAAGACAAAGACAAATAAAAAAAAGACTTTTGCTGATCAAATATATAAGATTTATACATCTGCTGTAGTATTCACTTAGTAAATATGCATTATAGACTAATACTGTATTCTACCTACTTAGCAGAAGTTATATATGCATTTTCAATGGAAATCAAGTATGACACAAATAGGAGACCATGACAATGAAAGCCAATGAAGCCCTAAATTTGCTACTTATGTGTAAAATCCAGATTTCCATCCCGATTTGAGATTTCATCATAGGACATACTAGCAATAAATATAGTACATTCAGCTACAAAACAGAAAAGACTGTTATTCTACCCTTGGCTAACTGACAAATCTGATCATGTCATTTTAGTTAGTTCAGACCATGTCATTTGGGCCATGATGTTTTATAAATAAAAACATTTTCTTCAGAAGTAGAGCATATGCAGAGACTGACACAGCAAAGATTCTCTGAATCTGAATTTTATACTTGTTTATAAAGTATGCTTCTTCATATGACAAGTCATAATAAAAGCTTAAGAAAATTATAATGGGATGCTTGGACACAAACTAGTATCAATTATGCCATTCTACCCTCAGGGGGTTCACTGGAAATTGATCGTGATTTGGTAGTCCATTGCCTTTGCAAATGTATGGAATGTAGACCTCAGTCTGAATGCAGTAACATAAATGTTACTGTATCTGATGAAATGTGAGTGAACTTAGTACATTTTTTTCTGGGCATTAGTTGTATCATGCTTCCTTATTAAAGATGAATTGCCTCAGTGGAAATCTGATATAATGATAAATGCAACACCAAAAATCCTCTGAAACATTGCATGTGATTCCTGTTGATAACGTATTTTGTCAGTTCCAGTATGCCAGTCTACAACAAAAGTTTCAAGACGTTATAAGAGAATCGGTGAGTATGGATTATCAAGGATTTCACTGCATTTCAGTTTTGATCTATAGACTTCACCCCCTATGTATTAACAGAAATATTGTGTGTTATGTGTTTGTGTCTCATCTCAGAGCACATATATTCTACAGACTACTTTTACTCCGCATCCTGAAAACTAGTCATTTACCCCTCACAAAGAAAGTGAGTATAGTGTAAAATGTGAGATTTCTGACAGTGAAAAAGCATATCAGCTCCTATATTTGATATCTATTTGCAACACACCATTTGCCAATTCTGTTTTCATAGTTCAGAATACTATTAGCATGAAATTAAAGTAGGACACTTGGGTAAAAATGCACCTAAGATTTTAATCCCACCATTATGGATTTAAATGCAGAAAAACATAGATTGACCCAACTGCTTTGGCTGCTTCAAACCATGAGTTTTCAGCCATGGCATGTTGCAAATAAGAAAAGAGAGCCTTTTTTCTAGAGAAATAAATATTTTTTAAACTTCTGATGTAATGACAACACAATAAAGAATATTCTGGATATAGGCTACATTTCACCATTCTGAAGTTAACTGGTTAACAGATACATGGTGTGGGATATCATGCCTCCAGCAGCCTACACACGTTACACTCTAGAGCATTTTCTGAAAAATCAACTTAAATAGCAAAGATAAATGTAAACATGTTGTGAACAATAAAAGCTATTAGAAATGTACGAATAGCAATGTTATAACTAAGAAGACTTATTTACAGTGATAATAGTGCATTCATACTCTTTCAATAAATACTATAATATATTGTAATGCACACAAACTCAAAATTAATTTTTTTGCTAAACCTTCACAAACAAATTGACATATCTTTGGAAACTGTTTAACAGACACATATTAGTAGAGCAACTTTGTTATCTAGACACAAGCTTTAACATGATACTGGGAACTTCCTCTCTCAGTGCATTTTTACTGAGATAGTCAGATAAATATAAAGACATATACACAATTGTGTGATTTGCAATATAAATAACACTGAATATCTCAACATGTGCAGCTTACAGTGCAAATCTTGATGGTTTTCTTCAACAACAGTTAAGGTTTCACCTTAGTTGAAGAAGTTGGACCCAAAAACTATCTGGATGTCATAAAGAGTTATTGTTGTTAACTGGAAGACTGTAAAAAAGGCATTATAGGCATGAATAAAGTATACAGCAATGTGATTTCCCACCACTTTGTAATGGAATTTTTTTATTGTTTGGTGGTGATCAATAATGCAGGAATATGTCTCTGAAACTGTTTTATGTTTTTATAGCAAAACTGTTTGGATAACAATTCTGGATATTCAGTTTTACACTGTGGTTATGCTGTGTTTTTAGATGCAAAGGTACTAGAACTGCTGTATGTTGAATTTCTGAGTTCATTCCCATCAATGTTTTCACCTTCTTCTCTGTATTAACAAAGTGCTGGAAAATAACGCTTTCAGGGACAAGAAAATAGTGGTTTTAGATCTCATTTTATAAAGGCAAAATATATCTATGGCGGTATGCATTGTATACTTTATCTATGTCTATATGTATTTCATACCATATCTTTGGCTGTTTGTATTGCATAAGACATCTATGGCTGTATGTATTATCTACTATGTCCATGGCTATATCATAGGATCATAGCATCATAGGAGGTTACTAGGCTAATGGCCATAGGACCCTTACAAGCCTAGCTAAGTACAACCCCTATTCCCAAGAATATCAAAGTATTAAGCAGGATAAAGTCAACAATTACTGGCCTGTCCAAAAGGGACACAAGTAAAACTCCCACAGTGAATTTGCAGTTTCCCATCCAGTCATCCAAATTACATTTAAATAGGGTCAGCAAGAGGCTCTACTTCACTTGAATTGGAAGTTTGTTCCAGCGTGGAGGTAACCTCTGTGAGATATACGTTTCTCTCCATCAAGTCCTGTTGATGTCATATACTAGGTTGAGCTCCCTAGAGTGAGCGTATCTTATACTATTTGATTTACGAATGTGTAGCATTTCCATTAGAACAGGATCTGAGATTGCTTTATATGCAAGGCAGAGGTCACCTCTGAGTAGTCTGTAAGACAGAGAGTATAATGACAGTGATTTCAATGTATGACATATGCTGAAGACCCTGAATTTTATTTGTAAGAAACCTTTGAGGTCTTTCCAGTTGCTGCAGGTGCCTGGTAAGGTTCATACCAAAGGGAGCATTGTACGCTATTGTTGGCCTGATGAGTGAGGAGTACAGGGGGTTATAACCTCTTTTGTTCTGAATGCGATGCCCTTACTTATGAGGTTGGTGTTGTAGACAGCCTTTCTTACCACTGTGGAGATGTGGTGGTCAAAGGAAAGGTTGCTCTCAACCTGTGTGACCAAATCTCTCACCACTGATTGCGTGCTTAGGGTGTTGTTATTAATGTGATAATCTGCAGGGACGACTCTCTTGCTGAAGGGAATGATAATGCAATTTTTGCATTGAGTTTTAGCCCATGGCTTTAGCACCAGTCATTTGTCTGTGTAAGTTCCTCTTGTAGGATGTTGACATCATATGGGGTCTCAATGACTGACCCAGTTTGCAATTATTGGCAAACTATGTCAGCCATAGGTCTTTTGTTTTAGCCTATACATCCAAGAAGTAGATTCCAAACAATAGGGGCCCCAGCACAGATTCCTGTGGAACACCACTGGTTATGCTTCTGCTGGTGGAGGTAGAGTCACCTATTTTGGCTCTGTATGTTCTATTGGTGAGTCAGTTTGCAGCCCATCTGACAATATACGAGTTGATCTCCAGCTGGATGAGTTTATCAATGATGTCTTTGTGGGAAATAGTGTAAAAGGCCTTGGCCAGGTCCAGGTAGACCGTATGCATGGATTTGCCTTCGTCCAGCACTTTGGTGACTGTCTCAGAGAAGTCCACCAAGTTCAATAGGCAGGATCTCCCTTTAACAAAGCCAAACTGGGAGGTGTCCTATATCCTTGTTGATAAGGTCCATGATTATTCTTTCCATATCCTTGCAGATTAGGCTGGTCAGGCTTATAGGTGTATAGATCCCAGGGTCAGTGGAGGAACCTCCTTTATGCAAAGAGATCACGGTTGCTGGTTTCCATTCAGCAGATACAAAACAAGTACACAGACTGTGGTTAAAAAAAGTACCTAGTGGTGCAGCTAGTTCCTGTTTTAATCCATTTCTAACGATGATACACTAAGTCACTGCTCATCCAAAAGTAACCAAAAACACAGTAGTCACAAACAAACAGTTTTAATGAAGCTTTCGGGTCTACACCATTCATCAGCACATAAAATCACCTTACATAAATTGCATTTAAATAGAGGAAGCACTGAAAAACACAAGATCAAGCCAGCCAACCAAAAACAAAATTAATTATACAAATAATTTAAAATGTATCACACCCAAAACTCTTAAAGAAGTCTTACTTATATTAATAAAAAACAATTTTGTATAGATTAAATATAATTACATATAAATAATCATTCATGTCAAATAAGAACTTTTATAAAAAACTCTTTTTAAAAACTTTATGAAAAGGTAACAGCTCAAAGTTAGCATCATAAATTCTCCCTCTGACGCTTAATCAAAACCGGTTTGAGACTTACTGCTCCATTCAAACCAGGCCATTTATCAGCCTGTAAATGTACTATCCACTCATATTCCTTCAATAACAGAAGATTTTCCAAATCACCACCCCTAATACCCATTCGTACAGTGCATATGCATCTAAATTTAAAAGCATCAGTTTGAAATTCATGTAAATGCCTAAATAAACCATCTGTCTCAATCTTCCGTCTTATTTCGGACCTATGCTCTATTATTCTATCTTTAAGCTTCCTGGATGTTTTCCCTACATAAAATGCACTGCATGAAACACAGGTAGCTAAATAGACTATAGGTGGTAGTAAACTTGATAACAGGCTTGCTTACTACCTTATCAGCTTCATTTCCTAATATATACCCTGAATGAGTCAAAGACACGGAATTAAAAACTGGTTTATAAAGACCTCTTCTGCCTTGCATAACCTCTGCATAACTCATATTTACATCTCTAAGGTAATAACCATTCTCAATGAATTCTTTCCTCGTCTTCTCAGTTTCCTCCAAAAACACACCCTCCTCAGTTGTTAATCTACTGACTCTTATTAACTGAGATTTTATAATGCCTCTATATATATATATGTACTGGATGCATGCTAGCAGTATTTAAATATCTTGCTGCATGCACATCCTTCCTATGCACCTTTGTTTCCAACCTTCCAAGTTTCCTATATACCCTTATATCTAAAAAATCAATTGTATCTAAAGAAAAATCCATCTTAAATTTAAGGAAACTTGTCGTAGTATTGAGATAGGACAGAAATTTTTCTAACTGAGTCAGAGTCCCTTTCCAAACAAAAAAACAGTAATCAACAAATCTGCAATAACAATCAAAGTAAAGATATATTAGATGGATATGCAATCTGCTCTATCTACCTAGGTCTCATAGTGGAACCCAAACGCTCCAAACAAGAAGAGGGGTATATAGGAAACATAACAGATAGTAACCAAATAACTATCAAGCAAAGCCCAAGAATATAGGACTATGTGAGAAATCACAACTAACTATCAATCCTTATCAAAGTCCCTACTGAGCAACTAACAGAAAAATACACACAAAAAGGGGAGCAGGAGGGTTGTGGGGAGAGACAAAGTCCAGGCTTATAAGTATCCAGTACTAAACGACCGAAGACATACTAAACTGCAGATCCAGAAAAGATCATAATTTCGGTCTACACACCCTTCTTTTCCTTAACATCGGTTTAATTTGAACTTTATCATTGAGTCCTGGTGCCTTGTCGGCTCTACATCTGATAATCCACCTTAACTCCTTTTCTAAAGTCAAATTTACCATATCACCACCTCTAATGTTCCCAAACACAGTTTGGAGAGCACAGAAAGTGAACTTATGCGTCGCATCAAACGACTGTACATGTTTTGCTAAGGCATTATGAGCCGAACTAACACGAATTTGATAAATATGCTCCAGAACCAGCACTTCATGACAGACATAGGCCTTTATAAAAGATTTGTGGATGACCTTTTTATTGTCTGGCTTGGTGACGAGAGGAGCCTTCTGGCTTTTTATGATTATATTAACACATCCACCGAATTTTTGAAGTTCACTTTGAATTATTCACGTGAGCAAATTTCTTTTTTAGATGTTAATATACATAGATTGGATAGTGGCCTCTTGAATACTTCTATACATCGTAAGTCATGCCATAAGAATACTTTTTTACATAGAGGAGTATGCACCTAAATATGTATTTGACAATGTGATGAAAGGTCAGCTGATGAGAGCCTCTAGGCTTAATGCCTCAGAAGAAGGCTATGTTAATGAAGTTAGCTATTTGCGGTGTAGCTTCACCTCGAGAGGCTATGCTCCTTTTAAATTTGAAGACGTTTTGAGAGAGGTAGATAACATCAGATCTGATAGAGCTAGACCTTACTTTTTGGAACCAAGTACAACTAGCCATGATACATTGGAAGTGACCAATAATGAGATACGAGCCTGTATGTTCTTCACCAAAGATGTTGTGTTTCTTAGGGAGATAATGGAGAGGCATTGGGATGTTTTGTTATTGGATGACAAGGCAGGCCCTTTAGTAGGGACCCAACCTAAGTTTACTTTTAAAAATAAACCTAACCTGAGAAGGATTCTCTGTGGCCCTAAGAATGTTTTACATCAGAATAGTCATATACAACATGAGTATAATACTAAAATTTGTGGTAGGTGTAAACAATGTGTTTATATAGATACTAGGATGAGTTTTGTACATCCCACTACAGGCTACATGTTTAAACTAAGTACTGGGACCGATTGTGGTAGTAGTAATTTGATATATTTGGCTAGATGCACCAAGTGCCCCTCGTTTTATATTGGGAAGACCAATAGAACTCTGAGGGAGCGCATAAGGGAGCATATTTATCAAATTCGTGTTAGTTCGGCTCATAATGCCTTAGCAAAACATGTACAGTCGTTTGATGCGCATAAGTTCACTTTCTGTGCTCTCCAAACTGTGTTTGGGAACATTAGAGGTGGTGATATGGTAAATTTGACTTTAGAAAAGGAGTTAAGGTGGATTATCAGATGTAGAGCCGACAAGGCACCAGGACTCAATGATAAAGTTCAAATTAAACCGATGTTAAGGAAAAGAAGGGTGTGTAGACCGAAATTATGATCTTTTCTGGATCTGCAGTTTAGTATGTCTTCCGGTCGTTTAGTACTGGATACTTATAAGCCTGGACTTTGTCTCTCCCCCCACAACCCCCTCCCCCCCCTTTTTTTCGTGTGTATTTTTCTGTTAGTTGCTCAGTAGGGACTTTGATAAGGATTGATAGTTAGTTGTGATTTCTCACATAGTCCTATATTCTTGGGCTTTGCTTGATAGTTATTTGGTTACTATCTGTTATGTTTCCTATATACCCCTCTTCTTGTTTGGAGCGTTGGTTCCACTATGAGACCTAGGTAGATAGAGCAGATTGCATATCCATCTAATATATTTATATTGAGTTTATGTATTATTTGTTACTGCTGTTTAAGGACTAGCAGAGTCGCATTCAACAGCAGTGAAGTCTTAATATCTGCCATGATTGAGTGTGCTGCTATAGTGAGTTTTTGTCAAATGGTGTACTTTTGGTTTATTTATTTTTTAACCTGCTTTACTGCTGATGTACACCTTAAGTGTATGTTACAGCTTGTAACACAATGCTTTCACTTCTATACATGTCAAAGTATTGTGTGTGTTATGTTACTTTAACATTATGTAAACCACCCTATGATGAATGCCTAGCAGGCTAGAGTGAGAGCCAACACAAACTGCTATCTATAATGGATTTATGAGCTGCTGTAACATTAAGGTGCTTAGTTAGCAATCAAAATATATATAAATATATATATGTTGGTTCTTTTGAATGGATTTTCAAGCTGTTATGCTTTCAGGTTAGTGACTTTTATTGTCATATGGCTCTGTTTTCGTCTGTATTCAGTTAGAGTTTTATTGTGTTTACCTAATGTTGTCTTTTTGCTTTCCTGGATACATCATGAACTAGAGTGTGATGTTTGTTTTATTTTAGATAATCCAACACTTTAAATAAGTTAAGTGCATTATGTGAACCTTATGTGTTTTCTGCACGCTGCAGTATTTGAAGCACTTGTTGTTCAGACTGTTTTTATTTTATGTTTGCAACTCAGCTGCATTAGAGTTGCTGTCATCCAAAGGTGTTTATATGTTAGTTGTTCGTATTAATCACCATATATAATGTTTTAATTATATGCACTTGTTTAGTGCAGATTTTAGCTTAGATATTGAATGTTAGTATATATGTCAGTAGTTTATATGACATTGTATTTTAGGCAATATATTTAATATTTTTAGTATTGCTTTGAGGCAACTGTTTGCAGCATTTTTCAGCATAGGCCTTTCATGTGTTAGATATGAGTTAATGACCTTGCTGTTTCATTGGATAATTTATGACCAATGGTTTTAGTTTCATTAGTTTTTAAATAAGTCGATTTCTTATTTTGTATAAAGTCTGATGAAGCCTACGTGGCGAAAGCGCTAACTACAATAAATTATTATCCTTTTACTTCGGTGTCTCGTTTTACTTGGATACTTGAAAGAGTTTATGACCTGTGTCCTGAAGAGGACTTTATGACCTGCGTTCCTGAAGAGGACTTTTATTCCTGTGACGTGGTGAGAACTGATAACTGAAACCAGTTGAACTGCCATTAGGTACCCACACTTTTATGACTGTTTTGGTTTATGAACTTTTTTCCTGTGTGGGCACCGTGCTCTGTTTGCTGTGCGTGGCCTTTTTTTGCTTTGTTATTTATCCCTACTTTTATGTTTACTTTTGGCATTATACAAGTCTCTTATCTCATTCTCAACAATATTTAAAAAAGCTAAAATGACAGGTGAAAGTTGAGGTACAAAAACACTTAACTTCTTACATACAGAGTCCAAATCATTCACTTGCTTATACAAAGATTTAAGCATAACATTTCTTGCAAATAGTTTAACATCATTAAAATGTCCACAATATTATCCTTAAAAGTAGGGATAAACTTCATCCCATTCTTCAATAAACCATAATGCTGCTCAGTCAAAACATATTTAGAAAGATTAGTAGTACCTTGTAATAAGCAAACCTCTGTCCTCAGCGACGAGGAGCCTTGCTGGGTAATTTCGGACTCTCGTTTTTTCTGTTTAATACCTGCACCGGTTTCTGCAGCGTTTTTTGTCCTTGGGGTTCCTGCAACTTCCTCTGCTGAGAAACTACCTTCTCCAGTTGTTTTAGCCTGAAAGGTAAAAAAGTTGAAATTTCAAGCTGCTTACTCTTCTCCTTTCCTTCAGTTCCAGGTACAGGAATCCCAGCATGGGAGGTAGCTACATACTCATTTAATTCTCTGACCACTGCATCACTAGATAGCGTTTCCTTGTCCCTGACATTTACATTCATCGTATTCCGCTCACTCTGATGCATCGAAGAAGGAGCAGAAGTAGACACACTCGACGTATGTGCTTCCTGATTGGCTGCTGCAAGTCTTGGAGTTAGCGGCAATTCAAATACATCTAGTTCATCAAGAAGCTTATTGGTGGGTTTTACTGATCTACTATTTAGTCTTTCAATTCTCCGTTGACCAAAATTTCCCCTCGGCCAACTAAAGATATGACCATTTTTAAAATCATTAATGTCACGTTGAAGCTTTCACTTTTTTTGTATTTCTAACCTGTGATCCAGTGCTTGAACACGACTTATAAATAACTGATATAATTCATTCAGACATTCTGTATTACAAAGTTTAGAGACTTCCTTTTCAAGACAGTCTATTTCCTCTAACAAATCATTCTCCACCCACTCAAAAAATTGATTCATTAATTTCATGTAGCTCATACTCAGTTCAGGATTCAGCTGCTGCCACTGCATTAACAGTTCTTGGTAGGTATTACCATATGATGGCATCTTTAATATACACAGTCCACGTGGTACTACCCCCATGTCTAAATAGGCTAAAAAACTAAGCCTTTGCCATTGTAAATATTTATAATTTTGAACTTTTTTCTCCAACATGCTAAGCAGCTTATTAAACTCAGTTAAGTCATTAGTTACATTACCACTTTGTGAAGATTCCACAGCCTTAGACTGTAGCAGCGGATTAGGTGACTTAATTAACAACCTTTTGAAAGCTGAATTCATCCCTGCAAACAGCAGTGGTGTTATAGGACAATATTGAAAAGCTGGCTTTAAATTCCTCCTATGTTGTTGTAAGTGGCAACCTGCTACACAAATATTCCACCACGATGATACACTAAGTCACTGCTCATCCAAAAGTAACCAAAAACACGGTAGTCACAAACAAACAGTTTTAATGAAGCTTTCGGGTCTACACCCTTCATCAGCACATAAAATCACCTTACATAAGTTGCATTTAAATAGAGGAAGCACTGAAAAACACATATAGGAAACTTGGAAGGTTGGAAACAAAGGTGCATAGGAAGGATGTGCATGCAGCAAGATATTTAAATACTGCTAGCATGCATCCAGTACATATATATAGAGGCATTATAAAATCTCAGTTAATAAGATTCAGTAGATTAACAACTGAGGAGGGTGTGTTTTTGGAGGAAACTGAGAAGATGAGGAAAGAATTAATTGAGAATGGTTATTACCTTAGAGATGTAAATATGAGTTATGCAGAGGTTATGCAAGGCAGAAGAGGTCTTTATAAACCAGTTTTTAATTCCGTGTCTTTGACTCACTCAGGGTATATATTAGGAAATGAAGCTGATAAGGTAGTAAGCAAGCCTGTTATCAGGTTTACTACCACCTATAATGCCAATACACATGATGTTTGTAAAATAATTCAAAAGAACTGGGTAATTTTAATGTCTCAACCAGATTTAAAGGACATTTTAGGTCCAGTACCAAGGTTAGCCTTTAGGAATGGTCAGACGTTTAAGCAAATATTATGTTATAAGGATTTTCAAACTGAATCTGCTCCTTTATGTACTAAAGTGGGCACTTTCAAGTGCTATAATTGTGTCTGTTTCTCTGATATTAATGATAGTAATAATAGCTTCCGACATCCTACAACAGGTGAATGTTTTAAATTTACTTGCAAAGCAGATTGTAGTACCACTAAGTTAGTCTGTTTAGCTACCTGTGTTTCATACAATGCATTTTATGTAGGGAAAACATCCAGGAAGCTTAAAGATAGAATAATAGAGCATAGGTCCGAAATAAGACGGAAGATTGAGACAAATGGTTTATTTAGACATTTACATGAATTTCAAACTCATGCTTTTAAATTTAGATGCATATGCACTGTACAAATGGGTATTAGGGGTGGTGATTTGGAAAATCTTCTGTTATTGAAGGAATATGAGTGGATAGTACGTTTACAGGCTGATAAATGGCCTGGTTTGAATGGAGCAGTAAGTCTCAAACCGGTTTTGATTAAGCGTCAGAGGGAGAATTTATGATGCTAACTTTGAGCTGTTACCTTTTCATAAAGTTTTTAAAAAGAGTTTTTTATAAAAGTTCTTATTTGACATGAATGATTATTTATATGTAATTATATTTAATCTACACAAAATTGTTTTTTATTAATATAAGTAAGACTTCTTTAAGAGTTTTGGGTGTGATACATTTTAAATTATTTGTATAATTAATTTTGTTTTTGGTTGGCTGGCTTGATCATGTGTTTTTCAGTGCTTCCTCTATTTAAATGCAACTTATGTAAGGTGATTTTATTTGCTGATGAAGGGTGTAGACTCGAAAGCTTCATTAAAACTGTTTGTTTGTGACTGCCATGTTTTTGGTTAATCCATTTATAACACAGCCTAGGATATTATCAGGTCCAATAGATGCTGTGTTTTTGGCTTTGAAGAGAGTGTTTATGACCTTCTCCTTGGAGATACTAGGTGGAGGGCAGGTGATAGGGATGCTTTGGGGGATAAATGTTGGGGATGGGGGGAGAAATTTCCACTCCACCTGCCAGTTAGCAGGTTGGCTTTTTCTGTGGGTTCACTATATATGGTGCCATTAATAACCAGTTCTGCACAGATCTGGATTTTTCCTTTAAGGTTTCTGATGTATCTAAAGAAGGCGTTATGGTTATCTTTATTGAAGGAGGCTAATATGGATTCATAGTTGTCTTTAGAATGCCTTACAAGGTGCCTTACTTGCTTGCTTCCAATTGAGAGACTGCTCCTTCCTTCTGTTGGACAGCAATTTATTTCTCTTATTGTATAACCTGTTAATGGCAGATGTCCACCAGGCAGGGATGTCCTTCCATGAGTATCTTGTTTTGGTCCTATCAGGTACAGCTGAGTCAATACATTTGTATAGATGCTTATACAAGGCATTGGTATAAATGTGAGTATAGGTGTCCATGCCATCAGCGAGGACATGGGCTATGAAGCTATTAATGCCGTCATGTAATAGGCTGTAATTGGCTTTGGAGAAGTTTTTTAGTCGATTTGCTGACAAGGGGGGGGGGGGTCAGATGTTATTATTACTTCTAATGAGACTGATGTATTATCAGACCTTCCTTGACAGGGCTGCACACATGGGGTGGTACAATGATCATCCATGTTAGTGAGCACCAGATCCAGAATATTTGGGCTCCTTGTGGGGGTGTCAACCAACTGATGCAGGGCATTGGAGTCGATGAAGTCCAAGAACTTTTGAGCAAGTGTGTTAGTACATGTCTAATTTACCCAGTCTATGGATGGGTAGTTAAAGTCACCTAAAACCAGGGTGTTTGGTTGTATCTTGAGTGAATCAAGTCGACCCAAGTATGCAGTCTGGGTATTCTGGTTCATGGAGTTGGTCCTATAACTGGCAATAGCTTGGACAGGATTCTTACCTACAGTCAATTGGACCTGGATTAGTTCAAGGGAATCATTTTCTTTAACCAATCTAGAGGTGTATTTATCTTTGATGAATATTGATACTCCACCTCCTTTAGTTCTCGTACTTTCAGTTTGTGGTCTAAATGTGTGGATGGCATTATAACCTGGTATGGCCGGGGTACTTTCCACAGCCTTAAACCAAATCTATGTGACTGCACAGATGTCAGCATCTTCTAAGGTGAGGGCTTCTTCCAGTGAGTGCAGTTTTAGGTTTAGACTCCTAGCAGTTAGCAGCATAACATTTAGGTTGCTTTTTGAAGATATTTTTACATTGGGAATTTTGTTGTTGTAGCATTGCCTAAAAAGGCACTATGGGGGAGGCAAGAGCCTTACCCAGTAACCAAAATCCCCTAGGTAACAGATGAAGACCATCTCTGGCAAAGCAGTGTGGACTATCTACCAAGTCATTCCAGGCTGACAGGTACTGGATCCCCTTAGAATGACACCAGAAACTAAGCCAATTGTTGAAGTCAATCATTTTCTGTTTATATTGTGGTATCATCTTAGGTGAAGGTAGTATGTTGTTTAATGCTTGGGACATACCTGCCTAAAACACATATTCAGAGAGCTCAGTCATGTCTCTCTTCATATAGTCCAGTGAGGTATGTCTGAAGTCATCCACACCAACATGAACTATGCTGGAGTCATAATGGTACTTGTTGTGGAGAGACTTGAGTGCATGTGTGATCTGGTGGATGCTGGCAACAGAGAGACAGCTGACCGTAACCTTCTCCTTGCCCAGCGTGGTGAGTGGGACATCTATGTGTCTCATTATGGAGTCACCTATGATCAAACAATTTGGGTTAGATGTGCTTTGTCTTATGGGCTTGTTTGATGAGATATTTGTGCTTATAGTTTTATATGTATTGAGTGCTGTAGGTACTGTATTAGGTGTAGCATGTTTGTGCTTCAGAGGTCTCTAGTGTTTTGGTAAAGTTCTGGTGGATACCTCCATGTTTGAGGGTTTATGTGTTGAGAGCATGGTTTGTGCAGGAGGTGTAGTATGTGGGCTGACAACCTGTTCAGTGTCACTGTTCTGTGAACAAGAGAGCAAGGATTCCAAATTCTTACTGTATATAAATCTCTCACAAATTAATCTTGAGTGATTTAGGAGTAGTAGGTTGTCTGTGTAAATGAAGCAATTGCTACACTCTCAGGATACCCATATCAATCAGGCTGGCAGGAGAAACAGAGGAGAACTAACTATCCATGATACTAGATGTAAATTTGCTTACTTTAATCAGGAAGGATATGGTTTAATTGGGGGCGTAAGACTGGTTTTATACTACTACAGGTTTCAAGGAGTATGAGACTATTAGGGATTAGGAGATTTCAGTTAAAGTGGCAAATGCCTTAGAAAGCCCAGCTGAGGTGCTCTTCATGTAGCTACGTGCAGTATAAGGGATTCCTCCATTGGAGCACAGGCAGCATCTAACGGAAAATAAATCTGCTTGAGCTTTTGCATCTATAACTGCCAATGGTTACCTCCACTGCTCGGTGCTGCTCCAAAGTGCGCTACTCACAAACAGGTGCCTCAGATTGCTCAGATGAAGATCATAAAGCAGTGGCTGACCGACAAACTCTGTGGAGTTGTGGTAAAACAGGTGCAAAACTACAGCTTATGTAGCAACTGTGGGAACCCTTTTTTAAAACAAGTTAATCAATTTTCAAGCAAGCTGGCCAATGGAAATGCTCAATACTGAGCCTTATTTCAACAATCTCCAACTCAGATGGGTCCTTTGCTAGGCTTTTCTGCCTCAAGGATTAGATGCAGGGGGCCCTCTTAATGTAAGATGGTTGTTTTTAGTGCTTAGGTAATGCCAAACAGTCTAGATTCAGCAAATCTGAATCTAGCCTAGAAAATACGAAGTGCAGGAAAAACAGTCTCAAACAGCAACAGTTGAAACAGTGAAACAGCAAAACAGTTAAAATGGTTAAAAAACAGTTAAAAGCAGGCAGAAATTTGTTAATACACAGTTTAAAAGTGCAGTACAGTGAATACAAATGTTTTTTTTCCTGTAGATTTCAAAGGATGCCTTGGATTTCATTTGGATTCACTCCAGAGATCAGACAGAGCACACCATTCCTAGAGCAGTTCCTGTAAATTGAGCTATTACATACCATGTATTACATACTGCATCTATGGTTGTATGTATAACATACTACATCTATGGCTGTATGTGTTACGTACTATATCTGTAGCTGTATGTATTTCATGCTACATCTATGGCTGTATATATTACATATTACATCAATGGCTATATGTATTACATACTACATCCATGGCTGTATGTATTACATACTATATCTATGGCTGTATGTATTTCATACCACACCTATAGCTGTAAGCATTAAATAATATATCTATGGGGGGTCTATATCACATCGTTGAACTTGTATAAGTTCAAACAAAGTAATATCGACCCCAAAAGTTCAAAATGCAAAAATAGCGAAGCCACGGCATATCGATTTTTTTTCCCAGGGGAAAAAAATCTGTGGGCCATTTTTGGGGCTTCACTATTTTCTCCACTGTGGGGTGATCTTGGAGTTCGTATATTTAAGTAGGGCTGTGGGGGGGGGTGAAGCCCCCCAGTTTAGTTTTAGTTTAAGGTTTATGTTTTTTTTTTTTTGTTAGGGAACAGCGATTTTCCCTTGGAAAAAAATCGCTGTTCTGTGTGTTCGTTATTGTGCAGTTTTAGACTTTTGGGTTCAATATTACATCGTTCGAACTTATACAAGTTCGACGATGTGATATAGACCCTATCTATGGCTGTATATAGTACATACTTGATCCATATAAAAAAAGTGATATATTTATATATGTTTATGTGTATAATATGTGTGTATGTGTGTTTGTTGGAAACAGAATATAAAAACATTTGCAATAAGGGTTTCTAAAATTTTACTAATAGAGTAACAGCATGAAAACCAAAGCATAGGCTGTATTTTTCTTGTGTTTCAAAAATAAAGGAAACACTGACTTCAATGTGCCTTTCAAACACAATGCAAACCAACTCAGAGAGTGCATCTCATCTCATTGTGGAGAAATCACATAAATATAATGGCCACAGTGATCCTTCTTGCTGGTAGATACATGCACTCCCTCAAGGAAGCCATATCAATTGATCATTAAAAAATGATCATATTACTGCCCTTCACTTTCACACATAGTCATCCATACCACAGAAAGATAATAACTTTTCTGGGAACAATGCTGATTTTTCCTTGTGAAGAAAGTGAAAAAAATGGTAATCTTGCTGAGAAATTTCTAATTTTACTCTAGTGAGATGAAAGGGAGCCATATTGTTTCTGGGCCACTAATTGATTCTGACCATTTAAGAATATTATTGCTATTACCCAGTGTGCTCCTTTAAGCTTATTCATCAAGGTTTGAATTTGTTGTAAATTGCCCACATTTACATGGCTTTGTACTTATTTGCTTTGTGCTGCTACCTGCAGAGCTGACAGCTTCTGATTTTACCTTAATCTATTGGATGTAACTGCACCACCAAGGCCTGTAATATATGATACAAATCATTTTACAGCTTTGCCGAGTATAGCATGATAGTTGTACACTGTTTGTTATGCTTTTACATAATCTATCTTTAAATTATTTGTTGTTTTTATTCCAGCAAGAACCAAGGGAAGCAGGCTGTTTCTAGGCCTCTGATTGATTTAGAACCCTTACAATTGTTGATGCTATTGGCCAGTTTGCTCACTTGAATATGCAGGCATTTTTTATCTTGTTGTAAATTGTCCATGTTTACATGGTGAATTCCACAGAAGAGCACTGGTTGCAATGCGCACTAGACTAACACAACAAATTTGTAATTTGTACTTGTGTACTACCCATACTCCCACATTCTTCACAAGTTACATTAGCATCACATTATCTGTGCTTATGTGCCCTTAGTTGCTTTGGCGAGCTCCTGACACAGTTAGCTGTCCCTTATGTTTGCCTTATTGCTACTGTCTGCACTGTGACTCACTGCACATTAAGAATTGTACTGCATTACTATGCTAACTGTATTCTTGGGTGCATTTAGCCTTGTAAAACTGTAATCTACCTGAGAGACATGGAGAAAAAATCTGCTTGTCCCCCTTCTGCTGCCAGCCTCATAACACTTAGTATTCTCAGGCAGTATAGGAACTATCACATTATCACAGGTAATTAACTAATATATTTCACACAAATTATTTAGTCTATGAGATGTGTAAGTATCTGGACAACTTGGAGGTTACACTTTCACCAAAGAAGCATCTCTGTGAGCACCACACTTTACAAACCACACCTAACCATAAACACATTAAACTAACATTTCCTGGGGCAGACAAAAAAGTCTCTCTCCAAGCCTCCTAGGACTAGAAAGATAAAGCCCCAGAAGAATCCCAGAAACATTGCTTCACCCTCCTCACACATTGTAAAGAGGCATCAGGTTGTAGTAAGTAGATTACCCACTGACATAAATTCCATGACTACAAGTAGAAATGTTCTAGTAATAGGTGACTCTGTTGACAGGCACACTGACTCCATACTTGAAGCCAAACAAGGACGGACTTACAGTTACTTGTTTTTCTGGCACTATCATCTATGATGTTGTGAGGGGTCTATAATCTCTCATACCAGACATAATTTTGCAATTGTATTTGTCTTTGTGATAGCCCATGTAGGTGTCACTGATCTCAGGCACGCAACCCTGGGGATATGCAGAAAGACATGCAATGCCTCACAATGTCTGTTTCAAATGGAGGCAAGGAAGTGGGCCTGAGTAGAATCCTACATTTACTAATAATGATACCTAAATATAAATGAAAAAATAATTGTTTTAATAGTCTAAGTAGATACTATAATTGCACATGGGTCTAGTATGTGTCAGCTTGGCATGAGGTGTATAATAAGAGGGAAAAAATCCATAGTTGTATAACAAATTAAACTCATACCAGACCCAAAACTATATTAAAACATCAGCAAAAAACTAAAAAGTTACCATCTGGAAAACTAAAGCAAACATGAACAAAAACTAGTATTAGAAGCTAGTGGTAACTATACATTTTTCTTTAGTTACATCAGAAAATTAAGAAATAATATCCAAGAGTGTATCAAACTGATTCAAAACTGCACTACCAAATCTGACTAGAAATATATATATGTAAGCAGACAGATTCAATGTCAACTTCACACCAGAAGCACTCATTGAAGCTTCAGAAATCTTTGAATATATCACACCCATTAATATCACAAAGGGATATGTCCTAACTGTGCTGTCTAAAACTAATAATACCAATTCTGTGGATCCAGATAATTTATCCAGTTGACCACTAAACAGTAACAAACATGGCCTGGAAGAATCCTTGCTAAACGTTGTTAATCTAAGCTTAATTAAAGGGTACATCTTGGAAACATGGTGAACTATAGCTCTGATGTCCCTCTGCAGGATGTCCCTAGTACAGACTCCAGGAACTATATCCCTTAATTTGTCTCTCACAAGTTATTGACAAAGCAAAACATAAATAGGGCAAAAGCCCCAAACTGGGTTACTTGTATCATATGAAGATGGACATGATAAAGCTAGTATGAAGCTAGTCTTCAGCAGCATCCTGTCATCACCAAGACTGATGCCACAATATAAACAGAAGGCAATTGACAAGTATTGCCTTACTTACTGGGGCCATTTTAATGGGGAGCAAGAGGACTGAAAGCTCTACCTGTCTTGGTAGAAATAATCTGCGCAGAAACATTTTGCATCATCCTTAATTTGCTAACCACCACCACCACCACCACCACTTAGAAAGAATAGAAATTGTCTCTCATCCTGCATGTGCGTTAGAAAAAAAAAAAAAAAAGATGTTCTTAATTCCTTTAATCAAAAGCTTCATAATTTTCTAATGGAATCTATTTATTCCCATATCAACTCTGACATTTTATAGGCTTTATTGATATTGTAGATCAGAGGTTTATATAATATCAAATGATTCCTACATAAAAAAAAATCTAGAAGAGAAAATGAGTTTTTGATTTCATTAATCTATAGCTTGACAATTTTCAAGTGAAAGTGACTTATTCCCAAATCAGCTGTGACATTCTGTGAACTTCAATGACACTGCAGCTTAGGGGGTTACATCATCTTAAAGGCCTCCTAAATAAAAAAAAAAATCTAGAAGTCAATATGTGTTAATCATCAATATAAAACTTTTTCAATATGATCTGATCTTTGTACAAGTGATTTCGGACCTCCAGGTTAAATTATGCATTGAACACACCTCCTAATTTCCATTGGCACAAGATTAACTTAACTGACCAGTTCTCCAACTGGACATAAACTTCTTCATTCTGTCAAAGTATTTAAACTCTTTTTTATTCAGGTTCAGAAACCCTCTAATTAAACATCTCTTCAACATAGATGGCAGAATAATATATAATAATATAATTCATAAATAGTAACTAGACGTAGTCCAGAAGACCAGTGAAGATCCTTGCCTATTTTACCAATGGCCCCACACTGCTGAAGTAATTTGTGCAGAGTCTCACATTAGAAAAATAAAAGCTGAAAACAAGACAAAACCTGAACTATATGAAGTAGCTTATTAACCGCTCATAGCCTTAATCATGTGTGCTGTCACAAAATTCAAACTTTTAAACCTAATTTTACAAATCTATACAACATGCCATCAAGTGAACTTTTGAGTTAGTCTCTCATTTAATTGAACTAATACACCAGTGTCCCAATAAAAATCACTATAAACTTAATGTCCCTTTTAATGAAAATGAAATTCTTGAGGCACTTATTTAAAAAAAATGTCATAGTTTTGGTGACTTTATAGCCAACTTATATACATTTTTTTCCATAGTGAACTCTTTTACTTTATTATTCTGAAATGGGTTTCCATAAATCTAATATTGACTCTCACAATCTGAACAGAAATTCATTTATATCACTAATTAATACTGATATATTTTGCACCAGTATTTGTAAAAAAAAAAATTAAATTACTCTTATAGTTCCCTTACCATATGATTTTCCTAAATGTCAGTATGCTCTGTTTTCTTATACTGTATTCCCTGATGAGATAAATATATACTGATTACGTTAGAACTTGAAGCATTGTACTTCTTACTACAGATCTTTCAACCCAGTCCTCATTTTCACTGTTGAGGAAAGTCTTCAATAGTTTTGATTTTAATTTTCTTTTTCCTATTATGAAAACAGTTTGATTTGAGTTCTGGAAACTACAGATATTGTACGTACTTTAAACTAATATCTATTCAAAATAGGACCCAACATGGTTGCCATGTATCCCTTTGGCAATTTAATGGCTAACCATTTATAATTCTAAGACTTGTTACTGGGAGTCCTGAAATAGCAAGACGGAATGTGAGAATATATGAACTTCCATTAGTCTGAGATCACTATGAGTCACAGAGTTTCCTTTTCTCTGAGGTATAGTAATTTCATAGTTAGGATATATAATTATCAGGGGTGAGGGGTGCAGAGGGGTACATGGACAATAAACAACTTTAAAGGAGAAAAGTGACCGACAAAATTTGCTGTTCTCCCGTGTTTTAATAATTTGTTTTTCATAATTATGGGACATTACAAGTCTTTGAATTACATAAAGAAACCATTTAATCCTTATACCGAACCCCATTTTCCTGAATTAAGACTATTGATTGCTTTAAAATACCATTACAATGTTTGTAAATGTAAATTGTTTCAATCTTTTCCCCCTAAAGATAATGATATATGGTTACCCCTTTAGAAAATACTAGGAGCGAAGTGCCTGACAACTATCATGTGTAACCCCAATTTACCCCCTTTTTTCTGTAATAGTTTACAATCTACATTTTAAATTCACTGATTTGCGCTAGACTTGATCAAACATTTTCAGATATTATTAAATACATTTAGATTATTTAACAGAAAAAAATGGAAGAAACGGGGGAAAAAAATAAATAAATAAATGAATTGTTTTGTGTTTTGTGAAAATAAATTTACTTTGTCATTACAGACTGCAGAGTCTTGCGAGAGGAATTTGTGACATCTGGAGACTATTGCTTATACTGTGAGACTGCCTATACTGCCTAAACTGTGAGACTGCATTTATCGGTTTCCTGTTACCGGGGAATTCATTTTGGACATTTAGATTATTTAACATGATATTTTGTTCAACCAATTATTTCAGACCCAAACAATGGATTAGGCAAGAAAATGATTAGCAAATCATGACTTCCTTTACTTGAAACAGTTAATGTAATTAACTTTATCAGGAACTTCAGCCCCAGTACCAGTCTCTATAATTATCATAACTTGTCCATAAGTTGTTTTTGTCACATAAATATTATACTGCCAGCCCACTGAATGATTTGTGAAAATGTCAAATTTTGTAAAAAATCACAACACTTTCTTAAACTAATGCAAGTACTTTGTCTTCCATACTGGCAGCTATGTCATACAAGTTAATTTTAAAGGTGGCTTATGGCAACCAAGCTTGCCAATTTTTGTACTGGAAGACTAAAGAACCCACTTTTTCAGAAAACAAAGTGCAAGTTCCTCTTTGAAACAATGATATACATTGTACTACCTTAAAAAAAAACCTATTCAGGACTCAGTATATGGCACATTGCAATGCATATTTAATTGATGAAAAAATCAATTTCCAAAGATGTATCCAACGTATTCCACATTTCATAATTATAACAGCAATAATCTGCATATATTTTCATTCTGTCCTCCATTTTACAATTTAAGGAATATTACTGACAAGATTTTGTCTTTTAAATTCATGCATGATCAGCTATATTTGCGACAAGCTATCTTAAATCTTGAGTTAGATAAACAATGAAAGTTAACTACTGCATGGTCATTGCACCAATGTCTTCAGTTAAATTTTATATCACCACACAGTGGACTTTCCTATATGGCATCCATCAAACCAAAGCTCCAAAGTTGCATCTGACTCCTACACTGCCTCCATTAATTGCTGCCATCACCCACAGAGTTTAGTAGACAAACATGGAATGAAACAAATTCAAAAGCTTTGTTTGTGTATCACAATGGGCAGGATTCACGAAGGCTTGCACGGAGTGTAAGAGACGTGTAAGACTCCATGCAAGCCTCGCGATCCAGGAACAGCCCGAAATTCCGTGTAAGAGACCAGCTAAAACGTCTCTTACACGGACTGGGCGTGGATATGCTAAATACCTCACTTGCAGCCGAAAGGCATGCAAATGAGGTAGAGTAACGATCCATGAAACAGAAAGCAGCCCGTGTAAGAGCCGTTTTAGCTGCAGAAATGTACTCAGTTGACAACTGAGTACGTTTTTGCAAAAATCACAATGGAGCCATGTCAGCTCCAAATAAAGGGTGCATATGTGTCAGGCAGCATGCCAATGGCCAAATATGTGGCCATTGGCAAGGTACCCTGATGCAAATATGAGAAATATTTTTTTTTTTTCGGTGATCGCTGGTGTTTAAACGCAGCGCAGCCCCGCGCAAATGGACTGCGCTATATAAAACATAAAAATGAAGGTTATAAACCCACAAATGTGGGTTTTATGCAATACATGGATTTACAATGCAGGGACCAGCAGACCAAAAACAACATGGCCACTGTTTAGTGGTTGCTAAGGGGGGAAGCTGAGTCTAAGACATGTAACTAAGCATTAGTAGGCAATCTGATGTAAATGAGTGTTAGGGTACTGAATCCCACTGTCACATAGCAAATGAGCACATTCTGAGTAGTGTAAGAGATACATAAGGGGGAGGAATAGAGTAGGAGATAGGTGACATCACAGGGGGGAATGGTAGAAAGAAATGCAGTTCATTGGAGGTCAGTGTTACATGACAGATGTCAGACACAGATCATGGAAAGAGGAGTGCCACAAGATAAGCATGGGAAAGTCAAGAAATGGAAGGTGTACACTGTTACTTACACCAAAGTTTCCTGTTGGGTGTGTATACGCACGTGTGCACGCCATGAGGCCTGGGTAGGACAGTGTGCGGTAAGGCAGACTGAGCATGTGGGAGCGTGTTGGTAGACTTGTAAGACTGTTTGCACTGGTGTGCACATGTTTTAACCCGAATAAGCAGATTCCAAACCGTGTAAGCATGTGTGCATGCGTGTAAGCCACTGTGAGCGTGTTTTTGCTGGTATGCACGTTGCTCCCCCCTGAGGAAACAGAAAGGAAAAAGGAAGCAACAGAATTAGTAGGAAGCTAGCAGGGAATACTGCTGGAGCTAGCAGGTGAAAACAATTAGAAGCAGGCAATTACACTGGCAGAATAGTAGCTCAGCCAAGCACTTAAAACTCTGCAAACAGCAGTGCAGGATGTATCTCTCAAGAGACACTGCAAGACAGGAGTAAGCTATTAGAAGTGAAAACTGAAAAAGCTGAACTCAGAGCAGAAATGCTAGGGGCTGCCATAGCTGTCATAAGGAGACATAGGTGACTTGCTGAGGGTGGTGACAATGCAGATGGTGCCAGACAACCCACAGTGAGGAGACGGAGAAGAGTGTACAGGCCCAGGGTCACCTACCACGGGTTACATGAGCTGGAGATAGTAGAGCGCTATAGAGTGGACAGAAACCTCCTGCAGCAAATTGTCGAGCTGTGGAGGCCACGCCTCACACACAGAACCAACAGAGGGGAACCCATCCCAGTGGAAACCAAGGTATGAGTTGGCCTAAGAATACTAGCAATAGGTACCTTCCAGAGACCAACTGGTGATATGATGGGGATGTCACAGGCATCAGCCTCCAGGGTACTGCACCAGTTCCTGGATGCCATGTCAGCACATGTCGGTGATCATGTATATTTCCCCAATGCCCGTGAGGTATTGGCCAGCAATATGCGTCTCTTCCAGCAAATAGCGGAATACCCTGAGGTAGTGGATGCAATAGACTGCACGCACATACGCATCAAAGCACCAGCCAGTGAGCGGGGTAGGGCCTACATTAACCGCAAGGGCTTCCCCTCCATCAACTGCCAGGTCGTGTGTGATGCCCAGGGCATAATAATGAATGTGTGTGCTGGCTGCCCTGGGAGCTACCATGATTCCCATATCTGGCATTTGATGCAGCTGTACCAGACATTTGCCAATGGGGACATCCCACACGGACTCCTAGTGGGGGATGCAGGTTATGCACTGGAGCTGTGGCTGATGACACCCATCAGAAATGTGCACACACCTGAACAGGAACGCCATAATGAGGCACACGCACAAACACGTAATGTAATAGAGCGTGTGTTTGGGCTGCTCAAATCACGGTTCGGGTGTCTGGACACATCTGGTGGAGCCTTGCAGTACTCACCAACTACATGTACCCAAATTGCCATAGTATGTGCTATGCTACATAATATGATCTTGCGAAAACAGCTGCAGCAGGACCAGCATAGGGCCGGGCCAAACAGCACCCCACCATTGCCAAGGCCATCACAGGCAGAGCGTGACTCAGAGGAGGAACAACCTGAGCCTGCCCCAGTAGGCAGAAGGAGGCATGCCCAGTATGCCCTGGCCTTGGCAAAGAGGCAACGCATAGCACATCCACTGGCTCAGTAGGAACCCTGGGAATGATAACCCTCTCTGACTCACTCATATAATAACATGGATGCCTAAAATGACATAACCTGCTCTCAAACATGTAAAGGGAGTGTAATATGTGCATCCGACAGAGGCAGCCCTGCAGCATCACCTGAGGCATGAATGCCATGTGTTAAGTAATGTAACACCATGTACTATATGCACACTTGAGGACCCTGACTAACATCCTACCCTCACCAAGCATGATGCCACAATATGACGATGGGATGATCAATTGCAATAATTGGCTGAAGTAATGCAGTTAGTCAAAGGGGAGCCAATGTGTGCCAGCCTGGGATGACATGCTGAGCATGACATGATGCTCCACCTGCTAGGAGTGTTGTGCACCTATCAGTCCAGGCCTCATGGATACTGGCAAAGGCTGTCATTACCCACAGCGTGCCCTGAATAGGTAAGGCTCAAAACACAAACCCACCTCCATAGGTACCACAAGGGATAAGAACCTAGATGTAATGCTACCCAATGCCAGAAGTCTAAACAGCAAGATGGGTGCAGTGTAAACGCACCCAGTATGGAGAATGTTGATATCTGTCCTGTAACAGAAAACTGGGTCAAGGCTCACAACAGCACCCTAACACTACCAGGTTACACCTCATACTGTGCTGTACAACCTCAAAACATGGAACAAGCTACAAAAGGAGGGTGACTAGCAATAATTGTCAAGGATAACCACACCCCCATGTTGGTACCACAACAAGAAGCAGCATGGACTAGCCATGGTCAAGTAACAGTGGCAAAAACTGCTTCCCAGTTTATAGCCTGCTACAGACTACTGTCCCAACAGCAGGAACTGCACCTGGCCTATATTGGAATACATGAATATATCAAGCCCCCCCAAACCACATTATATTGCTTGACTGAAAATACCCAGACATACACTGGGAGCATTATACTAGCACCAACACTGTAGGAGAAAAGTTCCTAGAATCCATAAACCAAAATGCCCAGGAACAATGTACCACTCCCACAAGAGGGGTAAGCATACTGGATGTGATAATCAGCAACATGGGTACTGGATGGCAAGATGAGAAGTGTATCCCTCACTGGTAAGATCAGACCATAGAGTAATCACACTGGATATACACATCCTGACCACAGTCCCTGGCCAGAAAACCACAGTGAAAAACATGTGTAAAGCATAAGTTGCACCCCTCCAAACTGATGTTGGATCCATTAAAGGCCCTGTGAAGGTGCAAAATATGGGACACACCACAGAACCTGTTATACAGGCATTCCATGAACACAGCCAGGAATGCTTGGATTATGCAATCACAAATAACAACAAGACACAATGCCATACACGCAGGCATCTGGCATGCTGGACTCCAGCCATTACCAAACCATGCAAGAGAATGAGGAAGCTACTACATGATAGAGCAAACATAAAAAGGGAAGTAATCACTGATCAGTAGTATGGCAATAAAATATGTCCACACATACAATCCACTAAGGCCAGCTACAACAAGTAGAATCTGTGAATCCTGAGGCAATGTTACACCTGCCCCAAGTACACAGACAACCCTCAACTCCCCCCAATATATACAAATATATGTGAGAGATGCAATCATTTATCCAAACCGGAGGCTGAGCTCCCTCAACTCAGTACTGTCAGAACTACACAGGAGGAGAAGGTAACCACACACACCACAAACCCAGTCCCACATAGACCTATCACAACTGTAAACCAAACACATAAACACAAAAAAAACATTCCCGGAGGCCCTAATTACAAACACACCACACCAACAGAGGCCTCCAAAGCAGACCCCCAAGCAACCACAACCTCCAAACATAGCACATGCAACACATAGTACACAAAGCTGGTGTGCCAAACAGTCACAGGCCAGAAAGAGAAACAACATGCCTGATACGGTTGTAATAGGTGACTCTATAGGCAGTCACACTGCTGTCCCACTCACCAGACTGAACAAGGGAAAGGGTACAGTAAGCTGCCTGTGGGCTGCTACAATACACCACATAACACAAGTATGCAGGTCACCCCAATGCAAGTAGAAATATGATGCAGTCATTGTCCATGCTGGTGTGAATGACCTGAGATGTACCTCCCTGGACTACATGAAAAGAGACATGGATGAGCTCTCTGAGTATGTACTCCAGGCCGGTATGACATTGGCCGTTTTCAGCATCCTACCCTCACCAAGAATGGTGCCACAGTACAAACACAGAATGATCAGCTTTAACAGGTGGCACTATTACACCTGTCAGTCCAAGAGGATCTAATGTCTGTCTGCTTGGGATGTCATGCATGACAAGCCATGCTGCTGTTCCAGGGATGGCTTGCACCTGTTACACCTGGGTGTCTGGATATTGGATAAGGCTTTTGCCACCTCCATAGAGCCATACGTAGGCAAGGCTGAAAAGACTAACCCACCACCTTAGAAAACATAAGTGGTAAGAAACATAAGGGTAATGCTGACCGATGCTAGATGTGTAAACCGCAATATGCATGCTCCTGAGGCCCTCCCCAGTATGGAGAACATTGATGTCTGTGCAGTGACAGAAACCTGCTGCAAGCCTACTGACAGCACACCAGCACTACCAGGTTATACCTCATATCATGCGTTATGGCCCCAAAACCTGGACCAAAACATAAAAGGAGGGGGAGTATCCATATGCAGCACAGACACCCATACATCCAGGTAACTGACAATGCACGAAGCATCGTAGTCTACCCATGTGCACCTAACCGTAGTCAAAACTGCTGTACAGTCTGTAGCATGCTACAGACCACACTCTCACACACAGGAGCCCCACCCAGACGTCCTGAAGACACTGGACAGTATGAATGTCCCACCAAATACCAAACAAGGTACTCACAAATTACCACATAGGTGGTAAACCATTATGTATGGAAGGAGTAATCAGGGACCTAGGGACACAAGTGGATAGTAACCTGTTATGTGACACTCACATTGCCAATGTGGCTAGGAAGACTGTCTATATTGGACACCGTATCATGAAAGGATTCACATCTATGTCAACAGAGGTCATTGTGCCCCTGTACTGTTCTCTTATCAGACCCATAATCTAGTACAATGCCTCATTTGGGATGTACCTTACCTGACACCTGCAGTGGTTAGAAAGACCTCAAAGGTACCTCACCAAGAGGATAAAGGGTTTCAAATATATGTCATATGCTGCCTGGCTGTAGACACCCCAGCTGAATGCAGTCACATACTGCCTATACAGAGGCATTGCATGTCTGTTGTACAAGGCCATGTCCAACACATGAGTAATGGACTTGCTCCACCCCAGAAAAATCAAAGCCATTGGAGCTGTGAGAGTGACAGATGTCAACCTCAACACATAATGAAATAGGATGTGCTGGAGGGACAGATACATAACCCAGAGGCTCCCCATACCCTGGAACAGGATCCCACTCCATGTTAGGCAGAGCCCCTCACTGACACTCTTCAACAGGAATATTGCCAAGTGGATGGATGATCATAGATGTACACTGGGGGTCTTCACTGTGTCACGTCCAGACAGAGGCACAGTAAAGTAAATCATAAATGGCCATAATATTCACATAGCAAGGAGCGGTGAAAGACACACACACTCTGGCTAGGCTTACAAATGCCCTAGGGTGGATAGCCTAGTATGAACCTATGAACCTATGAAGATACAAATTGTACAGGACACTAAGGATAATACCAAGGCTTACTCAACTGATGGTAGGAACCGTGTTGGGAATTCACAGATATGCTCTGAATCACACAAATATTACAAATAACATACCAAACACACACACATATTGCCAACATACAACCTGACAGGTGCAGTGCAACCCCCCCCCCCACAGAATGCAAAATATCTATCCCAGCAGACTGCTGACCCCTGACATTGCAGATGCTGAGGTAACAGCCAGCATCTACAAAGCAAAACACACAGCAGCAATGGTATGAGATGGTGTCCTGGGCTGAGTCCAACATGGACTCCAAGAAGAATGGAATGCCAAATCACACTACTGCTCAATGTCAGCCTTACCACAGGATATGTACCCAAAGAGCAGTGTACAACAACAGTGGTCCTTCTCAACAAAGGTGTTGCCTGAATGGATACTGCAAACTACCACCCCAGAATCCTGACAAGCTTGGTCTGCACAGCTATGGAAAGGAACAGCATGTACCGCAGACATAAAGATATCGGGGACCTACTGACACTGGACCCTACCCAGTGTGGCTTTCTGAAGTGCAGATCCTGCCCCTAAACATGTTTGACCGTTTTGAAACAGTCATTAAGGTCATTGATGAGGGCAATGTGGTCCACACAGCGTAGCTGGACCTTGCAAATGCTTCCATATAATACCCTACGTGTTCAGAATAGATATGCTCACTAGCTTAAATATAAACCCCTATGTCAGTAGAGGGGTTGCAAACCAGACCAAGGACAGAACTGACATGGTCAGACATGCTGCAGCCATGTCAGACTACAAACCAGATATAAGTGGCATCCCACAAGGCTTGGTCCTGGGACCTCCCTCGTTTGGTATATATGTCCCATAGGTACAGGCCAACTTGGAAGGACTGTGTCTGAACATGTATGCAGAGGACTACAAACTGCCCACCATATCTGACCCCCCAGCTGACACAAGCATCCCACAAAAGGGCCACATAGAAACAGACAACTGGTGCCATAGCCATGTCAGCAAGCTAATTGCAAAGTGCATAGTCAACCCCCGTGGATATACAGTAGGTGCCCACCAATTACCACATAGGTGTTAACCCATTACCTACCTAACATGTAATGAGAGACCTGGGGACACAAGGTGATAGATATCCTGCATTGGACAAACATGTGGCCGTAGTGTTCACAGAAACATACCATATACCCACCTAATCATGAAGGTTGTCAGATCTAGATAAGGGGAGGTCATTGTGGCTCTGCAGTCATCCTTCATCAGCATTACAATTGACTACAATAGCCCCTGTGGGATGTACCTCAGCAGACACCTCCATCAACTGTAAAGTCTCCAACAGTGCCTCACCAGGAGTAGCAAAGAGCTTGAACAGATGCCATGTGTTGCCTGATTAAACAAACTGCAGCTCCACACACTGCCATGCTGCCCACCCAGAGGCAAGCTGTGCCTGATGTATAAAGCCATGTCCAAGCTGAAATCAATGAACATGCTGCACCTTGTACAATCTGAATGGCAGTGAGCTATGCACATGAGAGACCTGAACCCCAGCACTGACATACATAGGACAAGTTGTACTGCATGATCCATAACATAGAAGCCACCCCCACTCATGAGTAAACTCCCAGTACAGGTTATCCATAGAGTCACTCATCGATTCACCTCAAGAGGAATAGTGATGAGTGGATGGGAGATGGTAGGTTTACCCTGGGTATCACTGTTATGTCACAGGTAGACGGAGGCACAGTATACTAACCATGACATATGTTATGGCAAACTCCACTTACAACATGTGTCGAAGGACAAACACACTCTCTGACTAGCATTAGATATGGCCTAGGGCACATCGCTACTGTTTGCCAATGTACACCTATGTTGTGGTATACACTGCCAATGTTGGACAAGCCTGGTAGCAGTAGTTCATATCTGAACATAATGCAACATGGTCCGATGTGCACAACTGGCCCCTAACCAGGCTGTTGTGCTCACTATGGAAATGTAAAGCAGTGACAGGACTAAAGCCCAGTATACTGTCCACCACAGTGAAAGTACTGAACCAGTACACTATACGGTACTACAGTGTTAGGTCAGTATGAAAGGATGTTGACAACTGTATGCAAAGTATCCCATGCAAACCCTGCAGGCACAGTATAATCCCTGTTGTGTTCACACACAAAGCAGTTGGACAGTAACTACACAACATGACACACAACACGCAACCATAAACGTGAGATATTGTTGAAGTTCACACACATCCACAAATGTGGTGGGCTGCAGAGTTCAACATATGGAAAGCACACACTGGGCATGCTCGCACACTTTGATAAATGAGACATATGTCAGACAACATTCCATGGGAAGGCTGAACTGGGCATGCTCACACACTTAGGCCAAATCACAGTTTAGCAGTTGGCCACACATATCTGGTATGTGTACGTGTTATTCCAGGAACCAACCACATTACAGCAATCTGCCCAGTGCACACAGTTAAATGAATACAGAGACATACGTGATATAGTGGATCCCTCCCATATGCAAACATCTTCCACAGATACACACGTTGTTCATACAAACAGGGAATGCTATGGCAATAAATACCTGCAAACAGTCTATCAGCAACAAATAATGTGCATCTGACAATTAAACATATGGGTGTAGAGGTCAACACTAGGCTGTTTGCCCTAGGGAATGACAGCTTAGCCAGAGTGTGCTTGGCGTCTGCCTCCCCAGTACAGTAGGCTACTGTGCCACTGTAAAGTAGGTCACATAAGGCATCGTGTGAGGCTACTGTGCTGTGCCTCTGTCAAGCAGGGACACAGTGGAGATCCCAGGGTTTGAATGTGCTAAGCCACATCCATGTTGTTGGTGTGTGCTGGAAGAGGGTTGCTGAGGACCTCTAACAGTAAGTGGGCATCAATAACAGACTGAGGGGAGCCTTATCTGCATTGTCTGGACAATTTCACTGTCAACACTGTGTCGTGATGATTATGTGGGATTGAAGTGTCGTGCCGGTACTGTTCAGAGATGTCCTCCCTTTGTGGGCTACAGCTCTGCAATGTATTAGCTCACTCTGTTCATTGGACAGCTCATATATGGCTGGTGTACACCTGACAGGTGTCCTGTTGTGGAGCAGTCATGGGTATATTTGGGATAGCATGAGCAATGCAAACCTTCCACATGCTCATAGAATGCAATTGTCAAGGATTATGCAGAGTGTCCAGTATAGTCCCCCAGCATGGGTCCTTTGAAGTCTTCCACCCCAGTCTTCACAAGTGTAAAGTCTGCTTGTGATAAATACAGTTTGTTTGCAGTGACAACCTTGCCTGGGGGTGGGGATGGAATATGGATGTCCAGGGAAAGGTGGGTATGGTCAGATATCAACAATGGTGGTCTACCTCTGGTGTGGAACAATGAGTACCCATGCTGCAGATGGTGAGGTGCAAGATGTATTCCCCCATGTGGCTGTGGTGAGTGGTTCTGCCATAGCACATGGACCCACAAATTGTAGTGGCTGTAGGGTAATGTTGTAGAGGCCTGAGTAGTTCCCACACACAATATGCCTGTACCTGACGTTAACAACTGGAATGGTGTATGTGAACACCTGCATATCCTGGCACTGTTCCCAGGGAAGCAAAATGTGTGTCCTGGATGTGGGAGGGGTGTTCTGGACTGGTTGTGTTGTGTGTTACAGGTCCTGTGGTCACGCAGCATGGTATAGAACATAACCTGCCAGTGCGATGTGCATATCTGACCCAGAAGTAGGTGGCTGCAAATGCATATATATGCTATCCCCCACCTGACAGGTAGTACTAGATGTACATACCTCTGTAGAAATAAAGATGTCAGCACCCTATAAATACTGCAGGTGCAGAACAGATGCCCAGTAATTCAGATAGCGTGCTCTGCTAATGCGTCTCCCTCAAGTGTCATAATATAGTTAGGTAGGGGTTTGAACCATGCAAATGCTCAGTGTGTGTGTGTGGGTGAGCGGGGTTATTGTGTGTGCAAGTCTGTGTGAGGGAAATGTCCCTTTTGGCAACTGGGAAAACACACTACAGGATGCACATTCTCCTTTCTAAACACTGATGATGTCAGCACCCTATAAGTACAGCAGGAGAAGGGAAACCTCCCAGTAATGCAAATAGCGCACTCTGCTAATGCATCCGTCTCAAGTGCCATATCATAGTTAGGTAGGGGTTTAAATCCTGCAAATTCCCAGTGTGTGTAGAGGAGGATTAGTGTGTGTGCAAGTCTGTATGAAAGTAATGTCCCTCTTGGCAACTAAGAGAACACACTACAGGATGCACATTCCCCTTTCTAAACACTGATGATGTCAGCACCCTATAAGTACAGCCGGAGAAGGGAAACCTCCCAGTCATTTGAATAGCGCACTCTGCTAATGCATCTCTCTCAAGTGTCGTAACATAGCTAGGTAGGGGTTTGAATCCGGCAAGTGTGTGTGGATGAGGGGAGTTTGTGTGCTTGCAAGTCTGTTTAAAAGTTATGTGCTTTTTGGCAATTAGGAGAGTACACTACATGATGATTATTACCCTTTCCAAACACTGATGATGTCAGCACCCTATAAGTACAGCTGGAGAAGGGAAACCTCCCAGCAATTCGAATAGCGTGCTCTGCTAATGTGTCTTTCTCAAGTGTCATAACATAGCTAGGTAGGGGTTTGAATCCTGCAAATGGCAAGTGTGTGTGGATGAGGGGAGTTTGTGTACTTGCAAGTCTGTATGAAAGTTATGTGCTTTTTGGAAATTAGGAGGGCACACTACATGATGATCATTACCCTTTCCAAACACTGCTGATGTCAGCACCCTATAAGTACAGCTGGCGAAGGGAAATCTCCCAGTAGTTCGTATAGCGTGTTCCGCTAATGCATCTCTCTCAAATGTCATAAAATAGCTAGATAGGGGTTTGAATCCTAGAAATGGCAAGTGTGGGTGTGTGTGTGGATATGGGGAGTTTATGTACTTGCAAGTCTGTATGAAAGTTATGTGCTTTTTGGCAAGTAGGAGAGTACACTACATGATGATCATTACCCTTTCCAAACACTGATGATGTCAGCACCCTATAAGTACAGCCAGAGAAGAGGAACCTCCCAGTAATCCAAATAATGCACTTTGCTAATGCGTCTCTCTCACATGTCATAACATAGTTAGGTAGGGGTATAAATCCTGCAAATGGCAAGTGTGTGTGTGTGTGGGGGGGTAATAGGGTGTGTGTAATTGCAAGTGTGAGAGAACAGTTTCTTTTGGCAACTACTACAATACACCAGATGCTGCATATTCCCCCAGTAAACACAGGGGATGTCACCACACTATCAGCACAGCCAAACAGGGCTAGTTGGCCAGTAATGCCAATAGTGCGCTCTGCTACTGGGTCTTTTACCATTGTCAGAGTACATATAGGTATGTTTTGGGGGGTAGTAGGGTGTGTGTAAATGCAAGTGTGAGAGAACAGTTTCTTTTGGCAACTACTACAATACATGCTGCATATTCCCCCAGTAAACACAGGTGATGTCACCACACTATCAGTACAGCCAAACAGGGATAATTGCCCAGTAATGCCAATAGTGCGCTCTGCTACTGGGTCTATTACTACTGTCAGAGCACAGATAGGTATGTTTTGGGGGGGTAGTAGGGTGTGTGTAATTGCAAGTGTGAGAGAACAGTTTCTTTTGGCAACTACTACAATACACCAGATGCTGCATATTCCCCCAGTAAACACAGGTGATGTCACCACACTATCAGTACAGCCAAACAGGGCTAATTGTCCAGTAATGCCAATAGTGCGCTCCGCTACTGGGTCTATTACTACTGTCAGAGCACAGATAGGTATGTTTTGGAAACCCACAACTGCCACGTGTTTGTGTCACACAAAATGCCCATGTGTGGGTTGTTGTTCATAACAATGCATGACATTGCTTAAACCAGCAATGGCAATGCACACATGATGGGGGGGGGTGTAGTAGGGTGTGTGTAATTGCAAGTGTGAGAGAACAGTTTCTTTTGGCAACTATTACAATACACCAGATGCTGCATATTCCCCCAGTAAACACAGGTGATGTCACCACACTATCAGTACAGCCAAACAGGGCTAATTGCCCAGTAATGCCAATAGTGCGCTCCACTACTGGGTCTATTACTACTGTCAGAGCACAGATAGGTATGTTTTGGGGGGGTAGTAGGGTGTGTGTAATTGCAAGTGTGAGAGAACAGTTTCTTTTGGCAACTACTACAATACATGCTGCATATTCCCCCAGTAAACACAGGTGATGTCACCACACTATCAGTACAGCCAAACAGGGATAATTGCCCAGTAATGCCAATAGTGCGCTCTGCTACTGGGTCTATTACTACTGTCAGAGCACAGATAGGTATGTTTTGGGGGGGTAGTAGGGTGTGTGTAATTGCAAGTGTGAGAGAACAGTTTCTTTTGGCAACTACTACAATACACCAGATGCTGCATATTCCCCCAGTAAACACAGGTGATGTCACCACACTATCAGTACAGCCAAACAGGGCTAATTGTCCAGTAATGCCAATAGTGCGCTCCGCTACTGGGTCTATTACTACTGTCAGAGCACAGATAGGTATGTTTTGGGGGGGTAGTAGGGTGTGTGTAATTGCAAGTGTGAGAGAACAGTTTCTTTTGGCAACTACTACAATACACCAGATGCTGCATATTCCCCAGTAAACACAGGTGATGTCACCACACTATCAGTACAGCCAAACAGGGCTAATTGCCCAGTAATGCCAATAGTGCGCTCCGCTACTGGGTCTATTACTACTGTCAGAGCACAGATAGGTATGTTTTGGGGGGGGTAGTAGGGTGTGTGTAATTGCAAGTGTGAGAGAACAGTTTCTTTTGGCAACTACTACAATACACCAGATGCTGCATATTCCCCCAGTAAACACAGGTGATGTCACCACACTATCAGTACAGCCAAACAGGGCTAATTGTCCAGTAATGCCAATAGTGCGCTCCGCTACTGGGTCTATTACTACTGTCAGAGCACAGATAGGTATGTTTTGGAAACCCACAACTGCCACGTGTGTTTGTGTCACACAAAATGCCCATGTGTGGGTTGTTGTTCATAACAATGCATGACATTGCTTAAACCAGCAATGGCAATGCACACATGATGGGGGGGGGTAGTAGGGTGTGTGTAATTGCAAGTGTGAGAGAACAGTTTCTTTTGGCAACTACTACAATACACCAGATGCTGCATATTCCCCCAGTAAACACAGGTGATGTCACCACACTATCAGTACAGCCAAACAGGGCTAATTGCCCAGTAATGCCAATAGTGCACTCTGCTACTGGGTCTATTACTACTGTCAGAGCACAGATAGGTATGTTTTGGAAACCCACAACTGCCACGTGTGTTTGTGTCACACAAAATGCCCATGTGTGGGTTGTTGTTCATAACAATGCATGACATTGCTTAAACCAGCAATGGCAATGCACACATGATGTATGTGTGTGACACATACATATATACCTGTGACCTTCAATAGTTACCATGTCTGACACGTGCCTCAAGTGTATAAATGGTATTTGCACTGCATAACATTATGACTGTGTCTTACTGTGCAGGGGCTGCATGCGGTATGTGTATATACAGTGTGAGTTGTATATGGCATCATCCTAACAGCGGGGGATACACATCTGGTCTGGGCCATATAGTCTACATGTAGTCGATGAACAGGTGCTGCATGTTCCCACCTGTTGTGGGAGTGGTAACATGTTGTTCCACTGCAATTCAGTTACTACATGCTGGGAACCTTTCAGCTAGTGTGTTGTAGCTACAGTAATGCTCACACACAATGTTCGGCTGGATGCAGTCCAGCCATATAAAGACATGTCTAGAGACCGTCATATTCCCAGTGTTGTTAGGGAGGACAGGTGGGTTTCCTGTGTATGGGAGGGTTGTGTGTGCCAGGCCATGAACCAGAAGGCAGTCCAACACACTGTTAGCTGCACAAGGATAGGCCCTGATGCTTTGTGCTCTGCCAACAACCTGGAGGTGTGTGTATCTGTGGTGCCTTGAGATACCTCCCCCCTGTTCATGTGTGGTACATGTGTAGGGGACGACAGGCATGGTATGAGGTATAACCTGGCAGTGATGGGTTGCACCTGTGAGCCGTGAATCATTAATCTGTTACTGCACAGATATTGCAGTTTACCGTGCTGAGGACAGTGTCCAGTGCATGCATCTTGCAGTGTACACTGCTGGTGTTGTGTAGCATTACTGTTAGTGTCCTATCCCGTGTGATACCCGTGGAGGTGGCTATGTAATCTGTGCCCTGCAGCAAAAGGCACTATGTGTGTATCAAGGGGCTTTGCCAATATACAATGGCCCATGGGTGACATGTGCAAGCTGCCCCTCGCAAATCATTGTGGCTTCCCTAGCATGTAAGCACACGCTGACAGCTATTGGATACCCTATGAATGACATTGGAGATTGAGCAGAATGTAGACATAGAACACCCTTCCTACATATTGTGGTAGCATACCTGGTGAGGGTATGATGGCAACCAAGGTCAGGCACATACCAGCCCATGCCACATGCTGAGAGAGCCCTTCTATGTTCCCTATCATGTAGTCCAGGGAGGTACATCTCAGGTCATCCATAGTGACATGGACAATGACTGAGTCATATGTGTCCATGCCTCTGACTGACCTGTATGCATGTGTTATGTGGTGGACCATAGTGCCCCACGGGCATATCACTGTGACTTTCACCATGTACAGCCTGTTGAGCGGGACCCCACTGCATCGGCCAAGAGAGGTACCTGACACATCTGTAGCAGGTGTGTTGTATAGCCCTACAGGCTGTGAGTGTGTGGCACATGGGATGTGTGTGCCATGTGTGGCATGTGCTCTGTTCCGACTTAACGTATGCCTGTGTGCCAGCTGCAGAGGTGTGTGATGCTCAGGCAGGATGCTATTCTGAGGCTCCAAGTATGCCCCAGTGTGTTCATGTGTTTGGATTGCTGTCAGTGCAGGTCTATGTCAGACTGGTATTCTAGTCACTGTAGTATGTCATGCCACCTGACAGGGTATGGCAGTACTGGGTTCAGAGTGCTCAGTCCCTAGATTGGCTATGTGGTTGCATCTCACACATGTGTTGTACGTTCCTAGCCAGGGGAGAGGGTTGACTGCATACATGTGGCAGCTGTGACATTGCCACATGACTCACATATACCACAACTGGACCATAGAGGTGATTCACAGGTTACCTTTACACATGCTACCATAGTAGTGTTATTGCCATGGTGATTACCAACACATAGGGCCAATGGGGAACAACATACTGAAGGTGAGTATGTGTGGGTGTACTGCTTCTGATTTCATAGCGCTGGCATTTATGACTGCACACGTGGGCAAATGCCAGGTAAGTCATATGCAATGTGTCACAGTCAACATACATGAGAACAGGACAGACAGTGACGTTCTGTCAAGTGAGACATTGACATACGTATAGTACGCTATGCAGATGTCACTAGGACTCCACAGAAGCTCTGTAAATCTGCATTGCAGGTGGAATCAGTGTTCCAGGGAACCTCAAGCAAACATGCATGCAAACAAAGCTGCAGTAAGCAGGGCTGGAAGTAGTCCATTGTACAACAAAGAAGGGGTACCACTTCCAGTAGGTAACAGTGCAAATATGCAGGCACTATAAACATGTACCCAGGAATGCACAGCTCAGATGTCCATGGTAAAACTGATATTATTTAATATTTAATTTAATTTAAATTAAATTGGTACTGCACACATATGAACATGTGCAAACATCCACATTGCCTAGTCATTGTGGGCAACATGCCACCATTAGTGTACATGTCCATCATTGCGTATCACTACTTGCATTACCTTCTCCCCTGTGCTACCTATGTATGTGGCTATCTGTTGACATTCTTACCACCGGTATGCAATAATGTGCAGCTGTTTCACTATGGTACTTACTATGGGTGTAGATAACAATTCAGGACAGTCATACAGTTACTGCATCAGGCATGCTGGGATATACACACAATCATATCAGCACACTGTACTGTTACCAACATGATACTAGTAATACACTTCTATGTAGTCACCCTGTGCATCAGCAACTGTTAACCTGTTCCTGCACTGATGTTGGAGATTGCAGGAGGTGGCACAGTTTCATCATATGCACAGGGTGTGAACTAGGTATGCCTGAGTCTGCCACTGATACCACCAATTGACATGTATGTGTATGTGTGTTGGTGAGGGACAGCAGTACAGGGTGGGGCACTGTTGGTGCAGTGTGTGCGTGTATGTGGTAGCCCTAGGTGTTAACATTTCGCATGTGTGTATGCATGCACACAGTTCCATCTCATGGCTGCCATATACTGGAGTTTGTGGACAGCCACAGACTGCACCTGGCAGGTCATACAGATCAGTGTCTGTGGCCATGGACACGGTACCTGTGCCTGGCAGGGGTGCTACGGACCGTATCTGGTACTAAGCCAGACTGGGTACTGTCATCAGAAGTGGGTGTTCGTTGACTGGACACAGGTCCCTGTTGGGACTGTCCAGAGCCACGTGCACGTGGTCTCGTGGGGCGGTCTGGTGACAGCACAGACCCAGAATTGCTGGGGCTGCTGCTGGCACTATGGGGGCATCCGCAGGCCTGTTGTCATCCGCGCCGACTGCCAGCTGCTGCTGTTGCTGGCATACGGCCATGTCGACGCCGCAACCGTCCACCATTGCCCTGGCTCATGGACATGTAGTTGTGGAACTGCTGTAATATGTCCCCACAACGTCTGTCTATGACATCGGTGAAATTACGGATAGCATCCGCGATGGCACGCATACTGTCAGTCATGGATGTGCGACATGCTCTCAGCTCCCTCAGACCCTGTCTGGTGTACCTTTCCATATGTGACTGTGCCTGCATGACAGCCTGGAACATAGCTGAGGTTGACAGACCTCTTTGGGCACGTCTGCCAGAGGCAGTATGCCCACGGATGCTCCCATGAGAACCCATGGGCAACTGTCTGTGTGGTACCATCTCAAGACCCTGCCCATGGCTGCTGTGTGGGGAAGCATGTGCCACAGATACCACATTACCCTGGTCAATGCCCACTGTATCCTGTCCATCACCTAGGGACATTGGTGACATAGGATGTACTGGCAGGATGACTGTGCTCAATGATGGGGTTGACAGCTGTGTACTGTCAATTGGCTGACCAATGACAGACCCTGACACACCTTCCTGTGCCATTACACAGATATCATCATTATCAGTACCTGTGGCACCAGATTCAGGTTCCCTGCTGCAGGACACCAGAGCAGCACCAGAACCTGTGGGAGGAAGACAGGAAATACAGTTTACAATGTCTACACAATGTTACCAGTGATGCACACATGCACACATACACACATGCACACATGGACACACGCACACATGCACACATGCACACGTGGACACAGGCACACATGGACACAGGCACACATGCACACATGCACACATACACACATGCACACATGCACACATGGACACAGGCACACATGCACACATGCACACATGCACATGTGGACACACGCACACATGCACACATGCACACCCCACAGTATAGACACAGAGCACTACTGAGTTACACTTTTATTACTAGCACTATCAGGACTATTATAGGTATTGTTAAAACACACTCACCAGCATGGATGGGCTGCCTTGCTGTAACACCGGAGGGACCTGCAGAAATGAGGTGATTAATGTCAGTGGGCACAACTGTGCCATTGATACTGCGTATGATACAGTTCAGTAGTACAACAGTTGCCTTTCACATGTCAGCTGCTGATATTGGCAATATCACACCTGCACAATTACATACTATGTTGACAGCTACATACCAAGGACACACCTTACACATGCATAAACTAACAGTGTACAGAACAGTCAAGTGTACATATGGAATATTATCTGCACGCTCCATGTCGTGTTGCTGTGTGGCTCAAACCTCCATCATAATGCAGGTGTGTTGCTGTTGATGTTCCTGGGTTGGAGCCACAACACTTAGGAGTAGCCCCTCCAAGTCTGGTGAGGGGGGGATGTGTGGCCACCTCACCTCCTGTGGCGACCTGTTGCCTGTGGATATCCGATGCACGCTGACGGACATTTCTGATTAAATCACTGCAGTGATGTCGTACCTGCTCATATGTCCTATTATGCGTGCCAATGTCATTTACCCTACGAACAAGGTCTTGCCACAGTGCAGCCCTCTCCTGCTGATTCTGGCTGGTGCGGGAAAACAGTATGTCATAATCCCGCACCAGGCCCTGGTGTATCTCTTCATCTTCTGCAGCAGAGTAGGCAGAATTTTGCTGACACGCCATGTCCTTGAAAGAGAACACAAACAGGATATCACCAAACTATGTCAGCAAAATATGGCACACATACTATACATGATATTCAACTGTAGTGATATACTACTACTCCTATATGTAGCACGTGTGTGTCTCTTGGTGGATACACATGTACGTGGCGAGATATCAGTGCTCAGCCAACACCTGTACAACAATACCTGCCACATTCCATACAACATAGTACCAAGCCCCATCAGTCAGCACACTGAGACAGGTCCAATGCACCACCTCACTCTGGGGGTTCATAACAAGGTACTGTATGTGGAACGTCATCGACTAGTGTGATCTGGACACAAAATAATCGGCCTGAATATACATATCCCACCACCACCACCAGCACAGTAGACTACTTTGATATATATGTGAATAGACAGATTTTCACTTGTTAGGACTGAGATGGTATCCATGCAGCCCACTGGGCCAGTGGAAGCCACAACCCACAATGCTGACCCCTTTGCAAATGCTTCCCACGGACATCCCAAATAATGCATGGAACATGCACACACAATTCTAATCCAGACCCTATGCACAAAGGTTAGGCATCCTGTCTGGTGGACCCCAGCCAAAGACAAATTGTATAATGATAGAAGGAGGCTACTGCAGGACAGAGCAGAATCACATAAAGGGAAGGCATCTGTGGTCAGCACTAGTAATAAGCTAAGTTCTCTCATAACAACATCCAAGGCCAACTCTAACAGGGAAATGGCCAAGGACACTATATTCTTCAGTTTTGTTAGACACATGGGCCAAAAGCCTCAGATATGCTCAGAGTTAGTACACAACTACATAAAATTCACTGAGCCCACATATATTGGCAACATTCTGGCAGGCAGGTTCAGTGCAAATATCCCTCCTCCCTCTCCCCCAAAATAAGAAATACTTATCAAAGCTGAATGCAACCTCCCTGTCATCTCAGATGTCCAGGTGAGGGCCGCCCTCACCAAAGCAGAACACACAACATCAATGTGACCTGATAGTATCCCTGGATGTGTGCTACGTGAACTCCAAGAGGAGCTACAACTGCATATAAAACTGATATTTAACCTTAGCCTTACTATGGGATATGTACCTGAACACTGGCATACAGCAACAGTGGTCCCATGCCACAAAGGAGGCACCTCTAATGACCTTGGGAACTACCGCCCCATAAGCTTAACCAGCCTGGTCTGCAAAGCTATGGAAAGATTCATTATGGGACTCATATACAGCAATATTGGGTACCTACAGACATTTGATCCCACCCAGTTTGCCTTTGTGAAGGGCTGATCCTGACTTTTGAACCTGGTTGACTTTTTCAAAACAGTCACTACAGCCATTGATGAGGGAAAAGCAGTCCATACAGCCTACCTGGACTTGCCTAAGGCCTTCAACACAATACTCCACTCAGGCATCATAGGCAAGCTCATCAGCTTAAATGTTAATACATATGTCACATGATGGGTTGCAAACTGGTTGAACAACAGAATCCATAAAGTCAAATTTGCGGGAGCCATGTCAGACTCAAAGCCAGTCACAAGTGGTATCCCACAGGGCTCTGTCCTAGGACCCCTCTTGTTTGGCATTTACTTCTCATATGTGAAAGCAAACATGGCCTCACTGAAATGGACAACTGGTGCCAGAATCATGGCCTAATACTGAATGGCATGTAATGTATAGTCATCCCCTATGGGTAAAACAACGTACACACAACTTATTACATAGACATACATATAGATACAGACCAATAACACATATGGAGGGTTCGCAGTATGTAGACTATTAAATTGTTACTTTACATTACCTGTGTTTGTCGCAGCTGGTTGCGTTACCGTTAGTATTGGTTCCTGCTGCTGCTAACCCAGCTTGATACTGACACTGATGACAGCTTCAACTTAGTTTGTCTTAAGTGTGGTTTTTGTTTGTGTTTTTATTTTCTTTTTTCTTTCTTTTCTCTCTCTCTCTCTCTCTCTCTCTCTCTCTGCCTCCAGACGGTGCAATGAAAGTATTGCATGCGTGGACTTGGAGTACAGGATGCTTTTGTAGGTATCTGCATATGTCCATGTGATGGCCTCTGCACCAATTGTAAGCCAGCATTTGCTAATTGCATGCAGCCAGTTGTGTACTGATTGCAGTTCTCACTGTGATTTCAGGACTGTGCTATAAAAGGGTATGTGAAATAGGCATTGCCCTTTCAGATTGTAAGGGCGGGGACCATGCTAGTATGCTGTGGACACTGTTCTGTGAGTGTAAAGGTTAGTATCTCTCTCATAATTCAGGCTGTGTTGTAGATTAACATTTCTCCATTCATCTCTCCTGTTTCTTGTACTAAGTGTGTATGTACACTGACACCTACAACTATATATATATATATATATATATATATATATATATATATATATATATATATATATATATATATATATATACATATTTATATATGTATAATAACTGACATTATTACCTACTAGCTACCAACTAGCATGGCTGTTTCTGTTCACACACTACTATTATAGAAATCCACTAGATTTGACAGTAAATATACATGACATGCTTTGTGTACTACACATCCTATATTCCCTTTACATTCATTCCTACTATTACAAGATATATTTATTGTAGCACAATGCTTTTATATAACAGTCATGGCTTAGTGGTAAGTCATGCAGACTACTGTTTCCAAGGTCCTGGGTTCGAGACTGACAGTGGGATTTTATTTTGCTTTTGAACTGACTACAGGACCTGTCATTCAGAGTGACTAAGGCACTTTTAAGCAGCTGTAACCGGGTTAGCGCTGGTTTGCGCGGAGCTCCCGCATGCGCACTGGCGTTCAGCTCCGCACACACCTGCTTACACCCGCTTAACAGTGCTTACTCTGGTGAACACCCGCGCTATTTTCTTTGAAAGAAATGAAAATGGGGAGACAGGAAAGTGGTGAAAAAGGGGTCACAAAGAGGGTATGACAGTAGGGAAACAAGCTTGGGTTTTGCAGGAGGGGTGTAGGTAAGGCCCATAGCTGCCCATTTCTTCATCAGCAACAGCTGTGCATATGTTTGTAATTTGGTGTGACATTTGAAATCTTCCACCCCTGAGAGAGGTGTCAGGACAACAATAATACTTGTTGTACAGCCAATTGTAATTGACAGTTTCCATGTCCAGCAGACATGTGTGCGAAATGGGCAGCTATGTATGGGGCGTAATTTTTTTGTGGGTACAGAGTGCCCTTTTTTTTTTTTAGGTGAGAGTGGTATGTCAGGTAAGGGAAGTCGGCATAGCTGGGGAGGTAGGTTGGGTAGGTCAACAGACAAGACAAACATGACGCATACAGGGGCGGTGTGTGACACATGTGGGGGGGGTTACACAAATGACGGGGATGGATGTTGGGATATCCAGAGCCCATGAGCCCACAGATGGCAACAGTGGAACTGATATTCCCACCCATGGGCAGTTGCCACTGTTCCTTCACTGCCCAGGACGGGGCTGTGCTGGGGGCTGTGTAGGCCGGGCAACAGGCATGCCCGTTAGTTGTGCCACCTGTGCCTCAAGCTGGCGTAGGGGCCCAAGAACAGATTCCTGGATCTCCCTACGCACCACAGTCCGGATGCTATGGAGGGTGAGTGGTGGTTCTCCTCCGGCCACACTTGCAGAGGGGGGATGAGCCCCATCCCCTGCAGCGCTTCCACCCGCAGGTGGTACAGGGCCACCGGAGGAAGGTCCGGACTGGACACTACTGCCAGGTGCACTCGCCAGCTGAGATGGGAGAGGTGGGTCCGCTGGAACCCACCTTCCCTGTCGTCCTATGTTTTGCATTATGTCATGACAGTTTGGGTTAGTAACATACAATACCTTTCGCAATTAGTTGTAACAGCATGCATTAGTATTCCCATTAACCAAACACCCAGATATTCACACCATTGAACAGCGAGTATAACACATGCATAATTTGAACAGCAATACACAGTCCAACAACATGCAGGGTTGATTGATGGCAACAGGCCATCAGGTTTGGATGTATGAACAGGGCAGATGCATCAATGTACATGCAAATATGTATGACCCAACAGGACAAATGTCCAGGGGTGTTAATTGTGATTGCACATACCAATGTCACGTGGAATAGATTATATGTGGTTATAGGGTAGGGTGAAGAAAATATAATTAACACCTTCAAATACCAATACATATGCTGTACATTTCTAATAGCTACAGATATATACACACTACTGTACTACCTACAGTTTCCTATGTGATAACTACTTCAAGTTGGTGATAGGACTGTTACTGCTACATCAATATACATTTTATTGTTATTCATACACGTTCATATCTGGCTTTGTTCAGCTACATCATCCTGCTACATTTGCTTTATATAGCTATAGACAACTGTGGATGTTTGGTATTTCAGACAATCATACTATCTGCATATTGCAGACTGAGAACAACATATCCAGATTTTGGGATACACATTCCAGCTGCAGCAACATTTTGAACACATTTCACAGTTTGGTTCTGCTTGTCACATTCATTTCATTCTGTACTGACTGCAGTATACTTTATTCAGGGGTTATTACAACTTTACTGGTGGATTCATAACTCTTTCTCACACTCTCTCACTTGTTTTAATTTTACAATTCAGGATGGTACTTACTTCTAGGCTTTATTGACATGTTTTACCTGTAGTTATTAAAATCCTTTCCAACAGTCTCACTTCTGTTATGTTTCAGTATTTCAAAAGGGATATATTTCACACATGTGATTTGCTCATCTTCTGCAGCTGTACTTTTCAGCCTGCTGCAGGTTGTGTACTATTATATTACAGGTGGGGCATCTTTATTTCAGACTTTATTTCAGACATTTTCATTTTTCTGTTTGGATTACAGACTGCAACACACTTTTGTAATCAAGCAATACTTGCAAACACTCTTACACTGTTACTTGCACATTTTATTACTTAGTGACTACACTGCACTCTTTTGCTAACTGTCATACTTTTATATTTATTTACAGTTACAGGGAGAAGATTACTGACCTGCCTGGTGGTGCAACCGCACCAGCCTATCACCATAGGCTCTGCGGTTCACAGAACGGACACCTGCAGCTGTAATATAAATAAAGTAATATTGGAATACACATCTCCATAATATCAGCTAGGTTAATTTCTTACATACATAATTACTTGTAACTTACTCAGTAGTGGGGCGTTGGGAATTTGCTGGGCCTCCTGGATCCAAAGGTTCAGTTGGTCCTGCTTACGTCTCTTCAGGTCTGCATGGTGGTGACGGACCTGCTCACCAGTCCTTGGAGTCCCTGTGGCACTGGTGAGATCATGAGCCAACCGGTCCCATGCCTCATCCCTATATGCTCCCCACAGGACGTGGCCCTGCATGAGTTGGGCTTCATGATTGTGGACAAGGAGCCAGACTATATATCTGGACTCCTCAATGCCCCACCTCTGTGCTCGGAAGCAACTACCCTCACCTACTTCTGACATTCTGGCTGCAAGTTAGTTCTACAATCGGTTATGCTGTGTATTCCTGCCTATGGGGCTTATATATGCCGTTTTTCCCGCACTTATCTGTGATTGGCCATTTTGGAATTGTATCAGCTTCACAAAACCTGCTTTGTCATGCTCCTCTTTCTATTCATTCCTATATATTTTCTATTACTGCATTTCTAAGTACAGCTGTCATGGCTTAGTGGTTCAGTACCTTGACTATGGTGCATGGTATCCTGGGTTCGAACCTGGTCACTACTTTTTATATTTTATGACTGTCTAGAAAGGCTAGGGGGTGTGTCAGTGTAAAGGCAGTTTTGTTACAGCTTGCTCAACGTTGCCCATTGGTTAGCTTGTTGGCGCAGTGCGCAGCTCCGCGCAAATGGGTTATGCTGGTTTATGCTTCATTTGGCTGTCAGCACGCATATTACGCTCAGCGCAGCTAGGGGCACACAGTTTCAGTGTGTTAAACCACGGCTCACCTACGGGCACTCATTTTGCACCTGTTAAACCACTGTTCACCTACGGGCAGATGCACTCAACTTGTTAAACTATAGCTCGGCTATGGGCACATCTGGCATTTTTTATTATTTGGTTATCTCACATTTCTTCAAAATAAATGGCCTATTTCATTACATTTTACATAAAATATAATTTTATATGTGTACATATATGTCAGGGACTTGTTTCATACTTATTTCACAAAAAAAAAAAAAATTGATGTTTTGGGGGCTTGAACCATGAATGCCTGCTCTTCAGCTGACATCTTTACCGCTACACTATTGCTTCTTGGTTTACTTTGCATAGTTAGTTCTTATATGCTTTTCCACTTACTGCTAACTGTGGCTGAGCTAAGGGTATGCCCGCGCAAACGAGCGCACTCAGGGGCAAACATCTTTACAGTTAAAAAAAAATATAACATGTTCCTTTATATAATTTTATGTTCATAGTCTGTGGGGGCATGTGTTGTGTTGTGTTTATTCACATTTCCATGTACTCTGTCGTGGGGGTTTACTTTGGGCACTTTTACTCTTCTGGGGGCGTGTCTGCTTGCAGGGCTCGGCCTACAGACACGCCCCCTACTGTCTTCCACGGACTGTGTTAGCCTTAGGTGTGATTCAGCATGCCCTCATGCATATGCATGACATGCTGATGTCATACCGTTTAACTGCAGCCTCCATGTAAGCCTTGTATCTCTTACACGGAGGCTTTGTGAATCCTGCCCAATGTTTATAGCCTCCTGTCCACCCAATACATATTGGATAAAACTCAGGCAAACAAAAGAAGGGTATATAGTTTCTGAGCTGAATGCTCTCTCTCTTGAGAACTGAACTGGAGAACCTTTCTTCATAGATAAATATCTAAAGGCATATACAGTTCCAAATAAATTTAAGAATAAGTTAAGAGATTAGAGAAGAACTTGGCAAACTTTTTCACATCTTAGGAAATGTTATTGCTCTCTAAGCTTGCTGTTTTGTTCTAGAGTTCCTATCTGACCTGGAGCCCTTCTTATCACCAAAGTTAATAGAATATGTTGAAGAACTGCTTGTTTCAATGCAGGCAAGCCAATGTGTGTGTGTGTCTGTGTGTGCACACATGCATTTGTGTCTGAGCTTCAGAATGGGTGTGATCCCTGCCTCTTCATCTACCTTTATAAATATATATATATATATATATATATATATATATATATATATAGACATATGTGTGTGTGTGTGTGTGTGTAAAATAAAAAAATGCTAATCCATAAAGTCATTTGTTTTATTAAAAAGATTAAGTACTTTCAGTCTATGTTGAATCAGACCTTTTTCAGAATCTAAAAAATGTCACTTCCTGTTGAAATTACATAGCATTATAGGCAGAAGTCCACTAATGTCAATCACCCAGTTTCTAAACCAGTCATAAAAAAAGGAATCATGACAGAATTTCATCCAACAAAAACTCCAAATGGCTAGTAACGCATAATTTGATATAGTTTGAGGGGTTTGGCATAATGGTTAAGGTCTTCACCTCATAAAAAATGTACAGGTTTTGATTCTGATCTGGGGATACTAGCTAAGCTTTAAATGTCCCTTCAGGGCAGTTAGCATAGTATTCGTCTATGAACCTATGTAATTTCCTATGTAATAATAATAATAATAATGATAATAATAATAATAATAATAATAATAATAATAACAATAATAAATTCCTATGTAATAATGCCTATTTAAATAAAATTCTTAAGACTTTGTACACAAACTCCTCTGATAAAAACAGGTCATTCACCTTTATTTAAAACAGTCTATCCCTGTACATATTTCATATTTGTAAATTAATGACTATTGTTAAAACATCTGCAAAAAAATTAAGATGTAATGTATCAACAATTATACCATTGGTAATCATAATTTTGCAGGCCATGGGGATAATACTTCCTACAGATACCTCATTGAAACCAGGTAAAACTTTGGCATTAGATGACAGTTTGCCAGTACAATTCATGATATTCCAATCTCATCTTAGGTTGAGAGCCACCTTTTCAAGTACAAAAACAAACAAAAAATTGTTAAAATTTTTACAATCCCTAGAATGTTTGTCATATTGCCAACTATGGTCGCATAGTTATTCTGATATATCGTGGTTTTTAAGAGTCTTTTAGTCTTGCCAACATAAAATGCATGCAAGACTTACACAGTGCAACATAAATGACTCCTTTGGTGTTATGATCATATCTAGCTGTTTAGCTGTTACTGAAATGACTCTAGGGTAATTGGTTATAACAATAGTCCTACAGTTGTAAATAAATCTGCACTGTTTACAGGCTCCTCATTTCCACCCCAAATTTCTTGTTTGTTAACGCTCTAAAATTCTAATTTAAAGTTTGTACCCCTTTTGTACCCAAAACTGGGTGTAGGGCCCAGATTGTTAGCTACATCAAAAGAGCTCAGCATGCTGTTCAATTTCTTCACATAATGCCTTTTATTTCCATCGTACCCATACTGTACTCTAATACCATAGCTTAAGCAAGGTCCACTTATTTTGTTTATTAAATTTTATTTTGTCTTTTTTCAATAGGGGCATGCACTTCATCAATCTGTCTCCATTGTAATTGGATTACCTATATATGCCTGTGTATGTATGTCTTTATCTGTGTATACACATTATTAAATACTTATGTAATGTACATCTTGAATGTAAAGTACTTCCTCCAGAAATTTCATATTCTACACCAACTTTTAAATATAAGCCAGAGGAATGTTACATAAAAAACTCTACATACAAATATTAAAACAAACAGAAATTGTGCTATCTGTTAATATGTTTTGTTAAGAGTAATAATGTCATCCACGTTGGAAAAACAGGGAAAATAATGGTTGTGGAGGCTCTCTGCTATCAAATGTTGCACCTTACAATACCCCTGGGTGGTTCAGTATATTTCTGTGACTTTCATCTTCTTAGGCATCATTACATGTTTAATATTTTACTTGTTACATTTAACCAAGTTAAAGAGGTACTCATAGGTAGTCCGATATCACAAAGATGTAGATGCTGCTGATATTCTTTACATGAGAAGTGAGCTGGTTCCTGATTTTATGTACTGTATTTCAAACAAGGAGTCTTGTCAGCACGATACTGTTTGTGGTCCTAATAAAGAAGTTATCTTTTGATCTTACGTCCATAGCTGGTTTATAACATTCAGTGATGTAAGGTGGTGGAGGGAATAAAGCAATTGTAAAAATGATGTTTATTACTTGATAAATAAATCTCTAACTTGTGCTTAAACATGGCTTTTTTGTGGTCAATAGCAGGTCTCAGTGTTATGTCCTGTGTGCTATGCACAAATTTACTGAGCTTCTGGTAAGTTTGCTTTATTTTTGACAGAAGTACAGATGATAGCTACATGTATGTGAAACATTGGGTAGTAGTTTCCAGTCATTCAGGACACACATCTCAATGTCTCTTTACCCAACGTTATACTATGAAGAAACACTGGTGATTCTTCTTCCATAGCTGCATATACTTACTGTTTATTTTACACCACAATTTCATATGTTATATATCATTAGCTGTCTACATGTATACAGACTGCAGGTTCACTAAAATCTCATGTATCCACCCAGTCAAATTAATAACATACTCTAAAAAAACATGACACATGTCTGAAGATAGTTGTAATCAATCAGTAACATACTCTTAAAAAAACAAAACAAAGAGTCAGCTAAATTAGAAGGTAGTCAAAAATATTTTAATAGCATATAAATAAAATAAACATACAAATAAAATGAAATAAACATAAAAACAGTAGGGAGGAATGAGTGACTTTGCAGCAGACCTCGGTGCTTTTTCAGATCTAAAATGTTAATAAAATCACACCATTCAGATAACAGACAGCTTAGCACCTCAAATCACGTGACTTCAAAGCAGGTTTTAAAGGGACATACTCATTCAGCCCCTTTCCTTTTGCATGGTAAGCATGTGTTACAGCAAGGGTTATGCATGCTTTTAAGTTTTTTGTATTAGAAGTGTATGTTCCAAGTATAAGGGGAGGTGATGTAAGAACAAATACCGAAAGACTTGAAACTAAATGGATATTGTTACTTTAGGCTGCTAAACATTTGGCTTGGTTTAGCTGACTCTTTGCTATGATTTGGATTTGGATTTAATGAGTCGGCCAATCTGCTCCTTCATTTCTTTTGTATTTTATACTATAAAAAACAGTAACATACTCCCCAATAACATACTCTAAAAAAAATAACGTGTCACTAAGATAGTTGTAATCAATCAGCAACATACTCTAAAAAACATGACACCTGTCTGTAAGATAGTTGCAGTCAGTCTGTAACATACTCTCAAAAAACATGACACCTGTCTGTAGGATAGTTGTACTCAATCAGTAACATACTCTAAAAACCATGACACCTGTCAGTAAGATAACTGTAATCAATCAGTAACATACTCTAAAGAAATGACACCTGTCTGAGTATAGTTGTAATCAATCTGCAACATACTCTAAAAAACATGACACATGTCTGTAGGATAGCTGTAATCAATCAGTAGCATACTCTAAAAAACATGACATCCATTTGTAGGACACTTGTAATCAATCAGTAACATACTCTAAAAACCATGACACCTGTCAGTAAGATAGTTGTAATAAATCAATAACATACTCTAAAAAATGACACCTGTCTGATGATAGTTGTAATCAATCTGTAACATATTCTAAAACATGACACCTGTCTATAAGATAGTTGTAAAATCAGTAACATACTCTAAAAAAACATGACACCTGTCTCTGGGATAGCTGTAATCAATCAGAAACATACTCTAAAAAAATTACACCTGTCTGAGGATAGTTGTAATCTATCAGTAACATACTCTAAAAAAATGACACCTTTGTGTAGGATAGTTGTAATCAATCAGTAGCATACTCTAAAAACCATGATGCCTGTCTGATGATAGTTGTAATCAATCTGTAACATAATCTAAAAAACATGGCACCTGTCTGAAGGATAGTTGTAATCAATCAGTAAATTATTTTAAAAAACCATGCCACCTGCCTAAGGATAGCTGAAATAAATCCGTAACATATTCTAAAAAAATGACACCTGTCTGTAGGATAGTAGTAATTAATCAGTAAAATATTCTAAAAAAATGACACCTGTCTGTAGGATAGTTGTAATCAATCTGTAACTTACTCTAAAAAACACGACAACTGTCTGTAGGATAGTTGTAATCAATCAGTAGCATACTCTAAAAACCATGACACCTGTCACTAAGATAGTTGTAATCAATCAGTAAATAATTTTAAAAAACCATGCCACCTGTCTAAGGATAGATTAAATAAATTCGTTACATACTCTAAAAAATGACACCTGTCTGTAGGATAGTAGTAATTAATCAGTAAAATATTCTAAAAAAATGACACCAGTCTGTAGGATAGTTGTAATCAATCTGTAACTTACTCTAAAAAACACGACACCTGTCTATAGGATAGTTGTAATCAATCAGTAACATACTCTAAAAACCATGACACCTGTCACTAAGATAGTTGTAATAAATCAGTAACATACTCTAAAAAAATGACACCTGTCTGATGATATTTGTAATCAATCTGTAACATACTCTTAAAAAATTACACCTGTCTCAGGATACTTGTAATCAATCAGTAACATACTCTAAAAAATGACACCTGTCTGAGGATAGTTGTAATCAATCAGTAACATACTCTAAAAAAATGACACCTATCTGAGGATAGTTGTAATCAATCAGTAACATACTCTAAAAAATATGACACCTTTCTGAGGATACTTGTAATCAATCAGTCACATACTCTAAAAAACGTGACACCTGTCAGTACGATAGCTGTAATAAATCAGTAACTTACTTTAAAAAAAATACACCTGTCTAATGATAGCTGAAATCAATCTGCAACATACTCTAAAAAATTACACCTGTCTGTAGGATAGTTGTAATTAATCAGTAACATGCTCTAAAAAACATGACACCTGTCTGTAGGATAGTTGTAATCAATCTGTAACATACTCTAAAATAATGACACGTCTGTAGGATAGTTTTAATCAATCAGTAACATACTCTAAAAATGACACCTGTCTGTAGGATAGTTGTAATCAGTCAGTAACATACTCTAAAAAATATGACACCTTTCTGAGGATATTTGTAATCAATCAGTCACATACTCTAAAAAACATGACACCTGTCAGTACGATAGCTGTAATAAATCAGTAACTTACTTTAAAAAAATACACCTGTCTAATGATAGCTGAAATCAATCTGCAACATACTCTAAAAAATTACACCTGTCTGTAGGATAGTTGTAATTAATCAGTAACATGCTCTAAAAAACATGACACCTGTCTGTAGGATAGTTGTAATCAATCTGTAACATACTCTAAAATAATGACACGTCTGTAGGATAGTTTTAATCAATCAGTAACATACTCTAAAAATGACACCTGTCTGTAGGATAGTTGTAATTAATCAGTAACATACTCTAAATAACATGACACCTGTCTGTAGAATAGTTGTAATCAATCAGTATCATACTCTAAAAAACATAACACCTGTCTGTAGGACAGTTGTAATCAATCAGTAACATACTCTAAAAATCATGACACTTGTCAGTAAGATAGTTGTAATAAATAACATACTCTAAAATAAATGACACCTGCCTGAGGATAGTTGTAATCAATCTGTAACATACTCTAAAAACCATGACACTTGTCTTTAGGATACTTGTAATCAATCAGTAACATACTCTAAAAAAATGACACCTGTCTGAGTATAGTTGTAATCAGTCAGTAACATACTCTAAAAAAGCATGACACCTGTCTGTAGGATAGTTGTAATCAATCAGTAACATGCTCTAAAAAAATTACACCTGTCTGATGACAGTTGTAATCAATCAGTAACAAAACATTATACCTGTCTGTAGGATAGTTGTAATCAATCAGTAACATACTCTAAAAATTACACCTGTTTGTAGGATAGTTGTAATTAATCAGTAACATCCTCTAAAAAATGATACCTGCCTGAGGATAGTTGTAATCAATCAGTAACAAAACATGACACCTGTCTGTAGGATAGTTGTAATCAATCAGTAACATACTCTAAAAATGACACCTGTTTGTGGGATAGTTGTAATCAATCAGTAACATACTCTAAAAAATGACACCTGCCTGAGGATAGTTGTAATCAATCAGTAACATACTCTAAAAAAATTACTCCTGTCTATAGGATAGTTGTAATCAATCAGTAAAATACTCTAAAAAATTACACCTGAGGATAGTTGAAATCAATCAGTAACATACTCTAAGAAACATGACACTGTCTGTAGGATAGCTGTAACCAATCATTAACATACTCTAAAAAATGACACTTGTCTGTAGGATAGTTGTAATCAATCAGTAACATACTCTAAAAAACATAACACTTGTCTGTAGGACAGTTGTAATCAATCAGTAACATACTCTAAAAATCATGACACTTGTCAGTAAGATAGTTGTAATAAATCAGTAACATACTCTAAAGTAAATGACACCTGTCTGAGGATAGTTGTAATCAATCTGTAACATACTCTAAAAACCATGACACTTGTCTGTAGGATAGTTGTAATCAGTCAGTAACATACTCTAAAAAAATGACACCTGTCTGAGTATAGTTGTAATCAGTCAGTAACATACTCTAAAAAAGCATGACACCTGTCGGAGGATAGTTGTAAAATCAGTAACATTCTCTAAAAACATGACATCTGTCTGTAGGATAGTTGTAATCAATCAGTAACAAGCTCTAAAAGAATTACACCTGTCTCATGATAGGTGTAATCAATCAGTAACAAAACATGACACCTGTCTGTAGGATAGTTGTAATCAATCAGTAACATACTCTAAAAATGACACCTGTTTGTAGGATAGTTGTAATCAATCAGTAACATACTCTAAAAAATGACACCTGCCTGAGGATAGTTGTAATCAATCAGTAACATACTCTAAACAAACATGATATTGTCAGTACGATAGCTGTAAACAATCAGTAACTTACTTTACAAAAACATGAAGCCTGTCTGAGGATAACTAAAACCAATCTGTAACATACTCTAAAAAATGACACCTGCCTGAGGATAGTTGTAATCAATCAGTAACATACTCTAAACAAACATGATATTGTCAGTACGATAGCTGTAAACAATCAGTAACTTACTTTACAAAAACATGAAGCCTGTCTGAGGATAACTAAAACCAATCTGTAACATACTCTAAAAAATGACACCAGTCTGTAGGAGAATTATCAATCTGTAACATACTCTTAAAGAATTACAGCTGTGTGTAGGATTGTTGTAATCAGCCAGTAACATACTCTACAAATGACACCCGCAATCATGCTCATGTTGTCTTAGCTATCTTTTGTTTGTTCACTTTATATGCTTATATGTTTGCCCTACCGATATTCTTGTAAAACTGAATATTCACTGCATGCTTCACTATGGTTTGAAATTTTGTCTCCAGACCTCCCTGTAACGTGAGGTTATGCTAGGGTGGATAAATCACATAAACAAAAGGAACAATATAACTTGACACATATAAACCTGCCTTCATTACCACTTTGCTGAGTTATTATAATGCATAGAGAAAGCAGCATCAAACACTAAACAGCATGCACATATAGAGTGTAACATCAAACAGTATACATAGATAGAGCAATAAGAAACATTAAACAGTATATACATGAGTTACTGCAGTGCATTCTGTATTCTGTCGCTTCTTTTAGAGCAGCATAACTGACTCCATGGCATTATGGGTAAAGTTCTCAGCATGACTCAGATGATCTAAGTCTGATTAGTGGCTTCAATGCTGGGGAAAGAGGGAGGATGTGGGTGAAAGAGAATAACCAAAACATGATCATCCTGTGTGTGTGGTGGGTGGAGTAATGTTTATTTATTTAGTATGTTACTAACTTTTCCTGGAAAAAATGGTGGACTAGTCTATAATTGCATTTTCAGCCATGACTCTGGCTATTTAGGCAGTACCAATGTTGTATGAACATTGACTAAGTAGTATTAGTAACAATGCTCCACATAACAGCATACAGACAGAGAGAGAGAGAGCATCAACCAGTGCATATGTAGAGAGGGCACTAGCAAACAGTACACGCTCAGAGGGTGCAGTGTCAAACATAAGATAGTACACAGAGGAAGCAACATCAAACATTGAACAGTATATACATAAGGGTTGCAACATCAAACATTATATACATAGAGAGAGCAATTAAACAGTATATATATATATATATATATATATATATATATATATATATATATATATATATATAGAAAGTAAACATAGAAAACAGAACTTGCATACATCATAGAGCAGCAACAAACATTAAACAGTACATACATGGAAAGATGAACATCAAACAGTACAAATGTGGAGAGAGCACTAGCAAACAGTACATGCTCAGAGGGTGCAGTATCAAACATAAAACATTACTAACATAGAAAAAGCAGCATCAAATATTAAACAGTATGCACATAGAGACAACAACATCAAACAGTGTATGCATAGAAAGAGCACTATCAAACATTAAACAGTATATACATGGAAAGAGCACTATCAAACATTAAACAGCATATAAATGAAAAGAGCAATATCAAACATTAAACAGTACACACATAGAAACAGAGAGCAACATCAACCAGTACATATGTAGAGAGAGCACTATCAAACATTAAACAGTATATACATGGAAAGAGCACTATCAAACATTAAACAGCATATAAATGAAAAGAGCAATATCAAACATTAAACAGTACACACATAGAAACAGACAGCAACATCAACCAGTACATATGTAGAGAGAGCACTATCAAACATTAAACAGTATATACATGGAAAGAGCAACATCAAACATTAAACAGTACTTGCATACTTACATAGAGCAATCAACCCATTCCCTCCAGTACAACTATTTTAAATGTGTACCTTTAACTCCCAGTGGGTGTTGCTTGAGCCTTAAAAATGAAGTTATCACCTTATAGTTCTATCAAATACTCATTGACAGTGGTCAAGTATCAATACAATTGTCTTTGCCATCATGAATGCTTCAAGATAAAATATTATGATACGTTGTATGTAGTGTGGTTTTGCAATCATTAATGCAAACATGAACACACAATATCTGACACCCAGAGGAGCAGTAGGAGGCAACTGCAGAAACACTTGGAGGTGCATTTGGCTGTAATGAGTTACAGTACGTACACAGAAAGAGCAACATGAAGCTTTAAACAGTACTTACACAGAGTGAACAATATCAAACATTAACAAAGTAAACAGAGAACAATGTCAAACAATAAAGTCTAAAAGTGATGTAACATAGAACTTAGATTACCTACCATGTACAATAACCAGTATATACATATGTATAATTCCTTGGTGGCCATATGTGTATTTCCATTAACTGCTCTTACCTCTGTTCATGAATACTACCCAAGGAGGTATGGTTAGCCTCTATTAAAATAAGAACATTTGTTTTTAGTCATGAAATGATGCACTACACGTTTGTTTGTTTTGTTTTTTTTTTTGAATTTCCAGAAGTCATTTTGTTGTTTTGGCTATTCTGCAGTGGTGAGCTCCAGGCATCTAGTACAAGTTTTTTTTTTCCTAAACATTTCATGAAGAGGAATCTTACTACTGAGATTGTATCTTGAGTATTAGACAAAAGTAAACAATGATATTATTGTATTAGTAGTCAATTGGCTTCCTGCAATCTGTTGCAGTTATGTTCCCTGGGGCCATCTAAGGATATCAACCTTGACACTGTATTTAATATTACATGAAGACTTTAGGTGTCCTCTGCAGAGTTAAGTACAAATAATTATAAGCAGTCTCCTAATCTGGGCATCATCATGTGTGTGCAGCTGCTGCTGTTCTAGATGCTATGAGTAGTAGGATGGAGTACTTTTGTGCTAGTTTTAGAGAGTTAAGAGTTAGGTTTGTGATATTTTCTACAAGTGGGTGGAAAGCAAGCTTTTTAGTCTAAGATAATTTCGAGATTTCTTTTAATGGCTTACTATAGATAATGGGGCTCCTAGCTGGTAAGTAATGGTTAAGGTAGAGTTCATTTTAAAGGTTTGATGAGATCTGAATACCATTTTAATGTTTTTTAACTGGTGATAAAGTTTATCATGGTAATGAACACCATACATAATTAAAATTTAATTTGATGTCATTAGCATATTGTGCATACACGTCAACCTGCAGACATTGAAAACAGGAACAAAGTCCATAAGTACAGTCAGCAAAATATCTGGTTATCTAAATAGCTCAAAATTTAAATACCAAAGAGCACACAGCCCGTCCAGTTTTGCATAGAATGTGGAATGTTGTTGTTGTGTCTTTCGGCTTTTCCCGGTTAGGGGTCGCCACAGCGGAACTCCGGTCTGCTAATGATTGGCAGTAGATTTTTACGTGCCGAGTTTGCCAGCCCTGATGCACAACCTTCAATGAAGGTACGCCCATTCATGCATGTCTCCACACAGAAGACGCTCTAGCTGAGAATCGAACAGGATGTCTTACTGTGAAGCGACAACGGTACTGCAGCACCACCACCGATACTATTCGGAAATGTTTGAAAAATAGAAAATTTCAAAATGATGGAAATATAAGCAAGTAATTATAGTGACAGTATATAATATGTAGACTTAATGAACTGGATTGCAAAATTCTACCACATAAAGTCATATAAGATGTGTGCCCACTTGCTTTAAATTATTGTTGCCACTAATACATTGGTCAGATAGTGTAGTTTTCTGTGTATTTCATAGCTTCAAAAATTACATGTGATGACATAGACTCAGAAAATTGTGTGAAGGTGTAAATCAAGCCTGAAAGTGGAGGCATATGTCCAAAAATAGGGACATCCTGTGCAGGGATAAATCAAGCCTGAAAATATGAATGTTCATCCAAAATAGTGACAGTTAAGAGGCCTGACGGTGTGCAATTTACATTAGGTAAGTAAGGGAAAACTGCACCCAAAAATTTAAAAATCATATATTATTCAGTATATATTGAACATTTCTGTATTACTAATGCCTCCGTATCAAAGGAAGTGTTTATTATTATTTATTAATTTGTTATACCCCGGCATGGTCTGGAAGGGAGCTGCCATGCAGCATGATTTTGGTTTATGGTCAATGCATTTGCCTTCCTGATGTCACTTTAGATAGAAAGAGACAGAGAAAACAGCCCTACCATGAGAGGATTATTTGCTATGGTTCATTTTTTGTCTCTATCTCTCCATCAGCTTACAACTGTGCTGTGATTGCTTACTTTTCACTATCACCATCAACCTGTATGTTTTCATTAGTTTGTTTCTTTGATTTTTTATAAGTGATCATCTGTGACACAGTATTTTAATGAATACTTAAATGACAAGCAGTGTTAATTGCTCTTTTCAAAGTAACAAATATAGTTCAGAGTTTAAATGTGAGAAATCTGACATATCTGATTAATAGGTGTTACTTGAGCTGAGCTGGTTTGCGTTGCATTCACAGTTTTAATACTGTACCTAATATTTGAGTATTTTATGTTAATCTTCTCTCCCTCAGTTCACTGTCTTTTCTAACCTAAACAATGTAAACAATGCAAAAATGGTATAACAAAAACACCAAAAGAAAATGTGCACATTTACAGAAAAATATGCTAAATCAACTAATGATAGAAAAGTAGGGGAATAAGATAAAAATATTTTATTTTGAACTCAAAGTTTTATTACAGGAAAACACAACAAATTTGTAATAATAATAAGCGTGTGTTAGTACAGTTTTCTTGTTCAATTGTATCTGTCAACTAAGCTTAAAAGTCTTGCTTTTGTTCAGATTTCTCCTAACCTTGTGCCAAGATTGCAGTATTTATCTGATATGTGATATTAGCAATTATAAGGTACATTTAAATGCAATGTTTAAAAGTCATTGTTTTCTTAATAGTTCTGTGGTTGAAATAAGAGACCTAACCTAATTTTTCGGCCTATCCTGGTTTAAAGATATAACAGTTGATGAGACAAATATTGGGAAAATAAGGTAAGCTGAAATAAGTTCAAAAATAAAAAAATGGAATAACTATTAAATGATGTATTTACTCTGCGTGGCACATTTAGTGAAGGAAGATAACTTTATGGAAAGAAAGCTTGATATGTCATATGTGCGGCGTTCTCCTTTAATAAACATGGAAACAAAGCAGGGATCTGAAAATGGAACTTTATGGCATTATGGCTGAGAAAGTACTAATATATCTGACCCATGTTTAACAGTGAAAGCTTTATTATGTAGTTTAGCTGAGAACCACCTTAGGGCATTGTCACTGATATCAAATTAATGTAGCTCTTTAAGTAAGAGTGAACATTTTGCAGATTCAAACACATGGTTTAGGCCTGTAAAGAGAACTGCCATTAACTTTTCCTTTTCCATTTCCTCATAGATATAGTTTGTTACCATTAACAATGGAATATGTGTTATAGTCTCTTCTGAAGCCATGCTGTTTGACAGAGAGAAGGAAGTATTTGAAAATGTATTCCCTTAATTGCTTGTAAAGTGTTTTTTCCAAAATTTCAGCTAAAGCACATAGAATGACAATTGTTCAAAATCTGTTTCTGATAAGAGTTCTTAGTCTTAGGCACTGGGACAATGACAGCAATATTTCAAAGTACGTGGAAAAATGTCTGAGGTAAGAATCAGATTGCAAAATTGAGAAAATTTTCTAGATGTGTTATATTAATATATGCAAAAAATTGAGTAGTAATACTAATGGGTTCATATTAAAACACTGAATGCTAAAAACAGCGAACAGTGTTTCATCGACACATATTCAGCGAAAGCTAAAAATGTCGAAACCACAGAACAGCGATTTCGTTGTTCCATTCCCCCCCAAAAAAACATTAAACACTTCCAAACACATACACACATACCCTAGCCCTAATTATGCCTCCCCCAAAAACCAGTAAACAACTAAATACACATATGCACGTAACCCAACCATACATCTAACAAAAAAAAAATAACAGTAAACATTTTAAAACATATGCACTTACCTTAACCCACACCCTAATCCTAAGGTCAGTAACTCTCGCACATTTACATAAACAGTTCCAAATACATACACACTTACCTTAACTCTAATCCTACCACCCCAAAACAAAAGTAAACAGCTGAAAACACATGCACACGTAACTCAACCATACATCTAATGCTAAATAAAAAACAATAAACACTTTCATACACATATAGGTTCATACTAAGCTAACTGCCCTTGCGATCCATTTTAAGCCTAGCCAATTATCCCTTGTGAGACTCAAACCCTGCACCTTATGCACTTACCTTAACCCGCACCCTAACCCTAAGGTCAGTAACATTTGCACAATCATGCTCAGGAGCTATACCGGACAAGGGACCACACTACACTTCAGAACAGGCAAAGCAATGAAGCATTCAAGTGACTTCTTTCCTAGGGAAAGAATTTGCTGAGCAGCCACTTTGCTGTTTTCCTATTCACCCTACATGTGTCGACAAAAACGCATTCGACAAAATACGTTTTCGTCATTCTAATAGGAACTCATACTAACAGCTTAACAGATTATCAAGAGTTAAAATTCATCGAACTGTTAGCTCTAGTTTTGAAGAAATTGTTCTAAAGCAAAAGGGTGGAAGCTCATAGATATTAAAAAACAATTATCAGTGGTGATGGGGTTAGGTTAGGTAATGCTGCTATTATTGTGTTTAGAGGTGCAGAAATAAGTTTTCAGTCACTGAATGCTTCCTACAGTGAGTAAATGATTCAGTTATGCAGCACAGACTGGAGGTTATGGGTTTAGTTTATCAAACTGTTGATGGCAGCACTAAGCATGAGTGTAAGGAGGCATGCATGCACATGCAGACACACAGGAAGAGGACAGCGTAATCTGCCATGGAACACCCCAGCCATCTCCGTTAATGAGGAATTTAGGCAAGCTCACATCTGGACAGGAGAAGTACAGTACTGTTAACTGAGGCAAATAGAGGGTCAAAGATGAGATCATCCCTCTCTTGTTGCACCCTTGGGCTCTTAGTTCAGAATGCCAGCAATGGGTGAGGGCTGGGCATACAAGGCCAATGAGCCACTGAGGACTGCAACACCAACATCCTTCATAACTACCCCTAGATCATGGCTCTGTCAATACAATTTCTCACCAAACCAGTGGCAATGGTGTCAGGGCTGAAACTTACTGGAGGGAGGCTGATGGTTGGCAGATAGGGAAACAAAACCACAAAGAAAAAAAATCAGATCAGAAGACAGCAGGCCTTCTAATTAGTCTTTAGCCAAGCTCATTCCACCAGTTTGTTGGAAAATAATCCGAAGGATTATGTCACTGATGAATACAACATGCTGCATCATCACATTTGCCATCATCAGGGAAGGCCTGACTCCAGTGCTTTCAACTCACCACTCTCATATAAGTCAACCAAGAGGTGTCCTTGAAAACTGCATGTAGGCACTCGGGGATTCTGCAATTTATTGTGAATGGATCTACTCAGCTGAAGAAAGACTGATCTTTAAAAAAATATCTTCAAACCCTTGCCTTGTACAAAGTAGGTATTTTTGGTGGTTCAAGGATCATGCTAGGGTAGATCTACCCTCTAATGTTAGTTTGTCATGAGGGCTGAACATTTCTATTTTTTTTATGTTGTTTTTTGAGGTCTGAATATTTCTATTAATTTTTTTTATGTTGCTTTTTGAAAACACAAAGTGTCATGGTTTAAGGAAAGCTAACATAAAAATAAACAATTCTTTATCTTTATGGAATTACCAGCCTAGTGGCAAAGTGATAACAGCTTGGCATTGCCTCCCTCCTACCATTGTCTTCATTTCTACAGTTTATTTAAAAGCAAATGTTTATGTATGACTAGAATGCTAATTTCATCTTGACAGAGACTAGTCTTTTATTTTGCCTATCAGCTTTTTTTTTTTTATTGGCTATAAAAAGCTAATCTCAGTACAGCAATTTGCTTGAATGTTTGTCAGTAAGTGCTAATTGCTAAGGAAATTTAAATGTACCTCATCATTAGAACTGCAAGCTTTCAATGAAGGATTGTGGTCTTTCATAAACAAATGGATATGCATGGCCTCCTAGCAATGCTTAATTAGTATTTTTACCTGGCTAATTAAACTCAGCAGTTTGCTATTTCTCAGTTTCTTCTCCACAGCAGGAAATTACACACTTTCTTCAAAAATCATAATTTATAGCAAGCCAGACTGTGCTAAGGACACATTGTAGTATGAACTTAAAATAGAGTTAACTGTAATTAGCACAGCAATGTAGAACCTTAAACCCACTGAAACACAAGTATTCACATAGTAAATCAAATATACTGTTTCAAAATATTTTAAAATATGGTCTCCAGAATTAACATAAAATATTCTAAATTCTGTTTGCCAGTGAGCTAAACTAAAGGGCTAACATCCATTTCCATCTGCTGCTGATTCATGTTCCCATCACACTGTAATTCATTTATCTTTCAAAACCATTTATCATCATGCAGGTGACTACTATACATTAAAAAACTGTCATCTGCTTTGTGGACATCATTAACAAAACCTTCTGGATTTGTACTGTCAGCTTCTGTATCACAAATGCAGCTCCCAATTGAAATGCTGGTACTTGAAGTGCCGAGTGCTAACAAGCCAGGAAAAAAAAAGAGAGATTACCATAACTTGGAGAAAAGGGAATCCTGGATATTACTGGCTAGGTATGTAAAGGCTCTTGTGCCATAAGCCTTGTAATCACCAATGAACTTATGAAATGGCATCGTAGATTTTCTTCTGGCCATTAAGTCTATGCATTCTACAATTCACTCTAGTGGGTCCCGATATTTCAAATGGTTACCCACAAAGGCAGGGTCTCAAATTCATGGCAATTCCTCACATACTGTTTTATGTATAATTAATTCTCATGTATACACACACACACACACACACACACACACACACACACACACACACACACACACACACACACACACACAAAATCTTGCTCTAGCAAAGTTTTAACAGCACTTACACTACATGGAAGACAAGAATAGTCCCTTGAATGCTGTATTTACAACTAATTCAACTAATTTCAGATTCTCCACCCTCTTTAAATGCACTACCAAGTTACATGGTTTTATGAATGTTACTAAACAGGATAATTCAATTAAATCTGACTTTTGTTAAATTGAAGGACTATGGTGTTAACAGCTCCCTGTTGAAATGTTGTCCTTCAAAATGCTGACTGCTGACATGCTGAAAAAAAAAGTTTGTAAAACATAGGAGAAGAGCGAATCTCGAACATTGCTGCTCTCCTTTAATCTTCTTTTTTGCAGAGGGGGACAAACTAACTCCAGGATTGTCACGCCTCAAGGAAAAGGGAATATTCCATGAAATGGCCATCTCAGACATAATATAGGTTGGGCAGTCTTGGAATTAGTATATTTAGAGATGCAAGAGTGTTTATGTTGAAGCCATTGTCATACATTATCAACTTTGTTTGTCTTTATTGTGTCAGTTGTAGCAATTCTATTCACAGATTTGCTATGAAGCATGTATTTACTATTCTGCTACTTTTTGCATAAACCAAACCTATTCATCTAACTAAGGGCCATCTGTGTAAAAGCCTTAGGAATGCATCACTTTCTTCATGTTTCACCAGCTAGATGCATCATCTCATAATTCTGCTTAATACGACCTCCTCTCCTACCTAATCCAGTCCCACCAAAGATAACCACTTACAGCTTGACTGTCTATTATAACTCACAAAACACAACACAAATGGAAGCCAGTTTCTCTACTGCCACTACCTTTCAGAGGCAGTCTCTGCCTACAGTTTTATAGGAAACAAGCCCTAAATTTCAAGCTATGGGATGTATTTCACAGAATTTGAATCAGTCTATGAGTATACTTTATTAAAATCCAAATGATCTTCACATTAAAAAGGGCTAATTTTGGAATACTCTCTGCCTTCAACTGACAAGTATTATTTATTTATTTATTTTATTTTATATATACAAGTATATTTTCAAAGATACTGTAAAATCATGTACAGCTGTAATCCTCTTATGATACTGTAGCTAAAGAAAAAGTTAAATTTTGCAGACCATATGATGAATCTGCACTATCGCCTTGGGTACTAGCGAACATTTGCCATGCCAAAAAAAGCTTTAAGCTAAGTTGATGCAGAGCAGAGTTATAATCACTGGCTTTTCAGGACATCAACCACCATGGCCCTCACTCAGTGCCCTAGTGTACTGCCTTGCCAATAAAAACTTTAACTTGTCAAAGTTTATTTTGTGCAAGTGTACACACACACACACACACACACACACACACACACACACACACACACACACACACACACACACACACACAGACACGCACACTCATAAATGCACACACACACACACACACACACACACACACACACACACACACACACACACTCATATATACACACACAGACACACACACACACACACACACACGCACACACACACACACACACACACACACACACACACACACACACACACACACACACACACACACACTCATATATGCACTCACACAATCATTAAGCCAATCTGGCATATCAAGATCATTACTTTTATAGAAAATATTAAGTATTTACATTGCAGCAATAGCTTTAAAGAAGTCGCTCTTCAGAAGTGAGATATCAGCAGTTGAAATGTCACCATGATTTATCTGCTTTTCCATTTACTGAGGATGCACGTAGATGACCCCTTTTGCCTGTTATATCAGAAACATGCAAACACTGAAAACAGCCTTTAGTGATGATGTTGTGCTCTGCCTCATCTATTCAGTCACAAACAAATTCTTGAGATTATGTTCACATTTTTTTAAATAATGAAATTAAGCTTAATCTAGACAAGTTTAGTGTTCTTCCACACTTAGAAGTATAACCATTTGAGTCATTTGCACAGAGCTCATAAATGCTAAGCAACCATGTTACTGATTAAGACTTTTCTGATTCTAATTTCATTTTCTACCAGCCTAGAAACACTTAAGATAAGTAATATTGCTTTTCATAATGAGTTACTGAATGCGTTTTTCACTTATTTTTGGCATTTATTGCTATCTGAGTGAGAATTGCTTTGTTTAAACTCTAGTGAGATTAAAGGAAGAACTAAGCCATTTCTTTCCCTCTGATTGCTAGTGGAACCCTGAGTTGTGCTGTTTTGCTACTGGCTAGTCAGTGTATTTGATTTTTTTTTTATTTCTGTGCTATTATAAATTTATGCAGCTCTGCTCATCATGCAGCCATGTCTAACCATGCACTGTTCATTCATATAGCCATGTTTAACCATGCGGTGCTCATCATGTAGCCATGTCTAACCATGCGCTGCTCATTGTGCAGCCATGTCTAACCATGCGCTGCTCATTGTGCAAGCATGTTTTACCATGTGCTGCTCATTGAGCATCCATGTCTAACAATGTGCTGCTCATCATGCAGCCATGTCTAACCATGCACTGCTCATTGTGCAAGCATGTTTTACCATGTGCTGCTCATTAAGCATCTATGTCTAACAATGTGCTGCTCATCATGTAGCCATGTCTAACCATGCTCTGCTCATTGTTCAGCCATGTATAACCGTGTGCTGGTCATAATGTATCCATGTCTACCCATGCTCTGCTCATTGTTCACCCATGTCTAACCATGTGCTGCTCATCATGTAGTCATGTCTAATCATATGCTGCTCATTGTGCAACCATGTCTAACCATGCAGTGCTCATTATGCAGCCATGTCTAACCATGTACTGCTCATCACACAGCCATATCTAACCATGCGCTGCTCATCATGTAGCCATGTCTAATCATGTGCTGATCATCATGTAGCCATGTCTAACCATGCTCTGCTCATTGTTCAGCCATGTCTAACCATGTGCTGCTCATCATCTAGCCATGTCTAACCATGCACTGCATATTAAGCAGCCATGTCTAATCATGTGCTGCTCATCATGTAGCCATGTCTAACCATGAGCTGCTCATTGAGCAGCCATGTCTAACCATGCACTACTCACTGCACAGCCATGTCTAACCATACACTGCTCATCATGTAGCCATGTCTAACCATGAACTGCTCATCATGTAGCCATGTCTAACCATGAGCTGCTCATCATGTAGCCATGTCTAACCATGAGCTGCTCATTGAGCAGCCACGTCTAACCATGCACTGCTCATTGAGCAGCCATGTCTAACCATGCACTGCTCATTGCACAGCCATGTCTAACCATACACTGCTCATCATGTAGCCATGTCTAACCATGTGCTGCTCATCATGTAGCCATGTCTAACCATGCACTGCTCATTGAGCAGCCATGTCTAACCATGCGCTGCTCATTGTGCAAGCATGTTTTACCATGGGCTGCTCATTGAGCATCCATGTCTAACAATGTGCTGCTCATCATGCAGCCATGTCTAACCATGCGCTGCTCATTGTGTAAGCATGTTTTACCATGTGCTGCTCATTGAGCATCTATGTCTAACAATGTGCTGCTCATCATGCAGCCATGTCTAACCATGCTCTGCTCATTGTTCAGCTATGTCTAACTGTGTGCTGGTCATAATGTATCCATGTCTACCCATGCTCTGCTCATTGTTCACCCATGTCTAACCATGTGCTGCTCATCATGTAGCCATGTCTAATCATATGCTGCTCATTGTGCAACCACGTCTGACCATGCACTGCTCATTATGCAGCCATGTCTAACCATGTACTGCTCATCACAAAACCATATCTAACCATGTGTTGCTCATCATGTAACCATGTCTAATCATGTGCTGATCATCATGTAGCCATGTCTAACCATGCTCTGCTCATTATTCTGCCATGTCTAACCATGTGCTGCTCATCATGTAGCCATGTCTAACCATGCACTGCATATTAAGCATTCATGTCTAATCATGTGCTGCTCATCATGTAGCCATGTCTAACCATGAGCTGCTCATTGAGCAGCCATGTCTAACCATGCACTGCTCATTGCACAGCCATGTCTAACCATACACTGCTCATCATGTAGCCATGTCTAACCATGAGCTGCTCATCATGTAGCCAAGTCTAACCATGAGCTGCTCATTGAGCAGCCATGTCTAGCCATGCACTGCTCATTGAGCAGCCAAATCTAACCATGCGCTGCTCATCAAATAGCCATGTCTAACCATGTGCTGCTCATCATGTAGCCATGTCTAACCATGCACTGCTCATTGAGCAGCCATGTCTATCCATGCGCTGCTCATCATGTAGCCATGTCTAATCATGTGCTGCAAGGCATCTTATATCTTGACATTAAATAAAGGTAGCAAATCAACAGACTTCACCACCTACCATCCAATCACCAGCCTCTCACCACTATCCAAAATCCTTAAGAAATGCATTCACTGTTAATGCCTTAAATCAATCCTGATTATAAACTATTCTCCCCCACCTAACATGGTTTTCAACCACAACATAGCACTATTTCTGCTCTCCTCAATTTCTCTACCTCTGCCAATACACACAGAAACTCAGGTAATCTGGCATTTGCTCTATTTCTTGACCTATCCAAGGCATTCGACAGTGTGCCCATAGCAAACCACTCCACTCACTAATAAAAATTGGATAAGACACATGTTCTCTGGCATGATTCAACAGCTATCTGTCTAATAGGTAACAAAACATTAACTGGCAAAATGAAATCTCCTTCTTTCCTACAGTGATTGGTGTCCCCCAAGGCTCCAGCCTGAGCTCTCTCCCATATTCAATATATTTATAAATCATCTGCACAAAGCCTCCAAACATTCAACCATCATTCAACTCTAATCTGTTCAGCAAAGTCTTCTGAAAAACTTCAAAAACTAACCCAGGAATCGCACTTGCACTTGTGACCTGACTGAACAACTTTCAACTCCTAGGGAACCCCCAAAAACAAGTTAATTGTGTTTACCCCTAAGCCATATTGTGATAAGAAGTCCCACATCTCTATAAACCCTTCTAATAACACCATCACAGAAATAGTGTCATATTCCAAGCTCCTTGGAGCTATTGTAGATGAAAATATGAAATTTGATGGCCACTTAAAAGAAGTAATCAAACAGCACATAAAAACTTAACACCATCTATGAAATAAAACCTTACCTGACTGATGAAGCAAGAAAAAGCTTTATTTCATCATATTTACTATCAGTGTTTTTCTATGGGGCTCCTATCCTCTTTATGATGCCCCAGCACTGGCCCAGTAATCAAGGAGCCTCAGTCCTCACCACTGGCAACAGCGGGAGATGTACACAATGGGAGGATGAAAAGTACACACACAGTAAAGTACAATTTCCCTTAAGAGCACACAGAGATCATAGTAAGTCTGGGGCTGGTTTCTCTCTCTTTCTCCAGATCCCCAATAAGGCTCCCCAGTGGCACAGCTATAGGGTTAACATCTCAGCTGAGGGGTAAAGCCAAGACTTCCAGCACCATCTCTGTCCAACCAGTGCTTCATGTCCTTGCCCAAGTAGCGGACACACACACACACACACACACACACACACACACACACACACACACACACACACACACACACACACACACACACACACACACACACACACACACACACACACACACACCCCTGGGAAAGGCTGGCACAGGTTTATTAGCTATACCCCCTTCTGCCCAGACTATAAGGTAGTTCCAGCTGACACCAGCCACTATTTATCCACTACTTTTAAGACCCTTACAAAAGGGTGTCCAATCTTACTGTGTAATGTTACTACTAATCCAAATGGTAGTCTGACCAAGCAAGGCTATTGGAGTGGCATGTACAGTGTTAACAAATAGTTTCACAAACACGCTAAGACCTTAAATATGTCTCACAAATATCAGCCACAAAGATAGGTTTAAATATGTATAATAATAAATAATAAAAGAACAAGACAATACTCAGTAAATCAACACAGTTACTTCAGAGTTCAAAATCACAGGAAATATTTAAAACAACAATGCAGGACAGTCTCAAATAAATATAGAAACATCTAAACTAATCTTTACTCTATTCCTAACTATATCTAAAAGAGGTACTATGGCCTATAAAACTTACTTACAGAGCAAGGCAAGTGCAGATGGAGATGATGAGTGGTTGTTTCCAGGTCAAAGACAAAATACAAATTGTCCAGTCTCTCTGCGAGAGTTCTTAAATTAATATCAAATATCACTGCTGGGTTAACTTAGATGACACCACTTTTTGTCACCTGACTTAAGTTCCCAAGCTAACCCTCCCCCATTGTAGCATTTGACATCTCTTTGTGAAAAATGCATAGCCTTCAGATCTTTGCAGTTGCTAGAAGACATAAAACAGTAAAACACTTACAAAACAATGCAGAAGGCACCCTAGTTCTAGATATCCTGAATCCTTGCTGCATTGAAACTAACTTTTATAACACAATCATAAAACAATTTAATTTCAGCTTATTTTCTTGTTGAAGTTTTGCAAGTTAACTCTGTATGTTCCAGCTTCTACTATTAAAACATACATTTGTACAGGTATATAGTTTATATACATTTCTATTCTTTTCCAATAAGGTACACTGTGGACACATCCTTGAAGCTCAATACTGTACAAACCCTGTTCAACACACACTTCTGCACCAGTAGTTTAATATACACATAATATACAGTTCTAATACATTTGGTAACACAAGCAATTGCATCATGCTGGTACTCACAAATGACATATAACTATTTACAAAATTCTAGATAACTGGGCTGGCAGTGTCTTTTTTTGCTACATTTCTTTATAAATCATATTAATATGACTCTGAAGAAGCCTTGTTATTTATTATGGGCGAAAGTGCTAAGTTAGTATTAAACTGAAGTTGCTTTATTCCTATCCAAAGCCATTTTATTTTGTTGTTGAAGTTTGCAGGCAGCACTGCTGGAGGGAGGTAATAAATGGCCAGAGCAGCAGTTAAAGATGCACTGTAAGTACAAGCAGGAAACAAAGGGTCAGGACAGGAGGGCAGAACACCAACAGGTAGAAGCAAAGAGATCGCATCATGGGCAGTATGCTAAGAAATCATAAATAGCATCAAAATATATATAGACACACACTCATGCACACATATGTGTATGTATGTATGTATATATATATATATATATATGTATATAGACATGCACACAAACACACGTATAGACACAAACAGCTAAAACATAAACAAGTAGAAGCATAAATCTGCAACTGAAATGAATCAGGACTGACAGTCAAATACGGAAAAAAGACAGGTGCATGGGAGAACTAAAACTTTGTTTAAAGTCTCCACTTAAAGAAAGTAAGTCAGATGGTCAGCTTGTACTTAAAAGAAATTAGACGGCAATCAGTGAAGAGATATTGGTGCCAGCTGCTCTTCTGGAGGTGACCAAACGAGATGCAGTCAGCACTAGGTTGGGATAGTCATGAAGGCAGTGCTGCTGAGAAACTGTACACAAGCCCTCGCTCGTGTTGTCACCCCTCCCTTTCCACAGTGTGTACGACTACAAGAGTACAAGACACCGGAGCCAGACATCAGCTTCCTGGGGCTCTAATGCAGAGCAATGCGAGCAGCAGGCATCACCAACCGGCATTGCAGCATCAGCCGGGCAGTGCAAAAATGAGTGCCGTGTCAGCTGAATTGGACCTACCACACAAGCCTACATGCTGCAGCATGCCCCTTATCACCGAAGACATGCAGTCACTAGCGGTTCGTACACTCTCTGGTTCTGATATCCACAAGCACTATGAAGTGATCTGGGAGTTGGGCAAGGATACTTATGGAAAGGGAGACCTTGTATTACATAAAACATCAAAGGTATTTTTCTGTCAGTAAAGTGGAAATATCAGATGAGGTGGAGACCAACCATTGCTGCCGAGGAACTGTTAGCCTTGCAGGAGGTACTAGCTGGTGTGTGTGTGTGTTCGGATGATTTAGCTGCTGCCGAGGAACAGTTAGCCATGCAGAGCTTACTGGTTAATGTGATGTCTGAATTTTAGTCTTCTGTTGATCAGGGTGGAAGCACTTTTAGCTTGGACTACCTTGGACGTGGCCGGGCTGTATCTTTAAGGCATTTGGATTCTTAGGGTGTGTTTGACTCGCTGTGGCCAAGGGCTTCTTTTTTGTCTCTTGGTGTGCGCTGTGGTCCCCAGAACATGTCCTAGCAACTGGATGAGGAGTTGAGGCTATAGATGCTGGTGGCTATAAAGCGTATTATAGTCAAACTTGGATCCACTGTCCTTTTTGGGAATCCATACTTCTGCGTACTACTGTCAGTCTATGTGTGGTGACTATTTTTTTAGTAACTGTTTACAATGGATGGACCCTCTAAGCCATTGGAATGGCTACAACAGTGTGCAGTCCAGTGCTGTACAAGGTGTATATTCTAAATGTAATTTATAGGGGCGATAACCTCGGATGCATCCTGTCAGCATTTTTTCTCTTATTGCCTCCATCCTTAGATGGTGCCCTTACCATTTTTGGAGTCAGAGGCATCACTTCTGCTGTTTAAGATTCTCAGATTTCGAGGGAGTGTACCTGCATGTTATTACAAACTGTAAGAAAAAGTAGCCCTCTACGCACTGCTATATCCAGTTTAGCAGATTATCTGCATTCTATTAATCTGGCTGCATTTACTTATATGTCGCAGTTTGTTTTTCGGTGGTCAGATGATTGCAGTCTGCTAATTAAGGAGACTGTGCTTTGTATTACAATTAAGACAAACTTCGTTTGTAGTCTTACTGCTGGGACCTTTTGTGGTTTCTAAATTTTCAAGTATATTTTGTTTAGAAAGAATATATATTTTGTGGTATATTTTATTATCTCTTTATTTTTTCAAGATATTACCTGTCACATTTCAAACTGCTTTACATACCGCATTGTTGTAACCATTGCCTACACCTAACACTAAAGATGTTGCCACTTCTTTTCCTCTCACCTCTGCTATTTACACTGACATACGTCTCATCTTATCACACCTGCCTGCAATTCTCCTCTTACCCTCCACTCAGAACTTACATCCCTCCCAAAATCTATCCAGGTCCTACAGACCTAGCAAAAAGGGAGGTGGTGTCTCCATTCTCTTTTCTGACTCTCTCAATATCTTATCACTTACAATTACCACTCCCACCTTCCACCCTGCAGAGCTACTCATAGTAAAATGTCATCTCAACAACTACCAAAAAATGGCCATAGCCTCAAACTATATCCCACCAGGGAAAAATATCACCATCCTTGAAGACATCTTATCTTGGTGTTTTCTTCACATCCCCTTTGAAACTATCATACTTGGGAATGTAAATATAGACTGGAACTCAGTTAACTCTACTACACCATCTCATAGTCTCGACCTACATGGTTTTACTCAGCTTGTCTCCTCCCCTACCCGCCTTGGCAAAATCCACTCCAATTCTATCCTAGACTGGATTCTCGTAAATTTTCCTAATTTGTACCACCTGCCAGGTACACTATCTGACTCCATCAGTGACCACCTACCTATCCACATTACTAGGTACTCACCCAACCTCACTAGTACTCACCTCTTAAAATACATCCACAACTAAAGAAAATTCAATACCACTTCCTTCAACAAAATTCTCTCAAATATTAACTGGTCCTGCCTATACTCTCTACCTTTAAATGATGCAGTTAACTACTTCAACCAGACATTCCTAAACATACTCAACTCTCTTGCCCCCATCAGGAAAATAAAAGTCAAAGCTAAACATGCCCCCTGGCTATCCAAAGAAACCTTCCACCTTATGCATAAAATAGATGCCACTTGGAAACAATATCAGAAAAGCAAATCTCCTGCCCACCTACAATCTTATAGGGAACTTCGAAACCTTACAAAAAAAAGAGCCAACGAGGACAAAAGAAAGCTTTACCTGTCTGACCAATCTCTGCAAACTAATAACCCCCAGAAGTTCTAGACAACCATAAAAACTCTTCTAAACCCTGGCTCACCCACAACCCCAAACCTTTTCCCAATGAATCTCCCTCAGATACTGCCATCCATTTAAATCACTACTCCATTGATACCATTTCTAAACTAGTACCTAGCACCTCTAATAACCCCAACCCCACCTCTAATTCCACTTCCAGTTCTGTCACTTCAATTACCAGACCCACACCTTTTTCACATTCCCTATCTGACTCCACTAACCTCTCAGACCCTTTCATGCTCAAACCTGTCTCTGTTAGTTACATTAAAACTCTCCTCAGTAAACTCAAACCTTGTTCTCCCACCCCTGATAACCTACCTCCCCAATTCTTTAAACATGCTGCTAACTCTACTGCCCTTCCAATCACCATTCTAATCAACCGCTCAATCCAAGAATCCACTATCCCCTCTATTTGGAAGGAATACTTCACTATCCCACTACATAAAGGAGGTAACTCCACAGAACCATCTAACTTCCATCCCATTGCTATTCTTTCTCCCCTCTCCAAAATTCTTGAAAAGTGTATCCATTCTCAGCTGCTTACCCACCTTACTCAAACCAATCTTTTAACCAACACCCAGCACAGTTTCAGGCCCAAACACAGTACTAACACTGCACTCTTATCCTTCTCTCATACTGTAGCTGAGGCCAGAGACAATAATAAACTTGAGTCCTGCCTCTTCTTAGATCTCTCAAAGGCATTCGATACTGTCTCTCACAACTTTCTACTTCATAAACTTTGTCAGCTGAACATTTCCATCCCCACTCTAAATTGGTTCTCAAGTTACCTGTCCAGTCACCTACAAGCAGTTAAATGACAAATTCCTTCTCACCCTTCCTGACAGTTTAGACCGGTCTTCCTCAAGGTTCAATTCTTGGTCCCCTCCTTTTCAACCTCTTCACCAATGACCTACACACTTCCAGCAACCTCTCCTCTATCATACAGTATGCAGATGATTCAACTCTGATCTCCAATGACCTACACACTTCCAACAGCCTCTCCTCTATCATACAGTATGCAGATGATTCAACTCTGATCTCCAATGACCTACACACTTCCAGAAGCCTCTCCTCTATCATACAGTATGCAGATGATTCAACTCTGATCTCCAATGACCTACACACTTCCAGAAGCCTCTCCTCTATCATACAGTATGCAGATGATTCAACTCTGATCTCCAATGACCTACACACTTCCAACAGCCTCTCCTCTATCATACAGTATGCAGATGATTCACCTCTGATCTCCAATGACCAACACACTTCCAGCAACTTCTCCTCTATCATACAGTATGCAGATGATTCAACTCTGATCTCCAATGACCTACACACTTCCAGAAGCCTCTCCTCTATCATACAGTATGCAGATGATTCACCTATGATCTCCAATGACCTACACACTTCCAACAGCCTCTCCTCTATCATACAGTATGCAGATGATTCACCTCTGATCTCCAATGACCTACACACTTCCAGCAGCCTCTCCTCTATCATACAGTATGCAGATGATTCAACTCTGATCTCCAATGACCTACACACTTCCAGCAGCCTCTCCTCTATCATACAGTATGCAGATGATTCAACTCTGATCTCCATTTCTGACTCTATCAATAACCTCCACCATATCACCCAATCTTCATTTCACTCTCTTGAGAAGTGGCTCTCCAATAGTCAACTTATCCTGAACCACTCTAAAACTAAGCTCTTACTATTCCTACCTAAAACTCTAGCCCACCACAAATCCACCTTTCTCATATCCTCTCTAAATGGCACCATCATAACACCACACTTACACACTAAACTTCTAGGTGTCATCATAGATGACCAGCTCAAACTAGACCTCCACATACTTCATTCTATAAAGAAAACACACCAAAAACTGGGCATGCTATACAGAAACAGCAAATTCCTGACCCCCAACTCAAAACTACTGCTAGCCCAATCCTATCTCCTCCCTGCCCTCCTCTATGGCTCCCCTCTATTTTCCAATCTACAAAATAACCTGCTGGCAAAACTAGACCAAACCTATAACAAAATTGCTAGATTTGTCACCGGCAGCCCCTATAAATCCCATCACTGCTTCGCTCTCATAAAATTACATTGGCACGAATTCCCACACCTTCTGACCAAATGTCAGCTGATCCAGGCTTTCAGAATTCTTAATTCAAACTCTGGCTGTCCATGTCTGTCCAACCTGATCTCCTGGTACACTCCTCCCCGATCCCTCCGCAGCTCTGATAAACTCTTACTATAAGTCTATAAACCCAACAAGAACATAAGTAAAATACTCTATAAACACTCCATCTCCCTTATCTGGAACAATCTTCCACTCCATATTAGAAGTCATACCTCCGTTCCTAACTTCAAACATGACCTGATAGTGAACCTCCATAACAACCCTTTATGTACCTGTTATCATCCTACTTAACCCCTCCCTCTCCACATACCCACTTCTCCACTAAGTTTGATCTATAAGACCTTTTTCCTCTTTCTATAACTTACTTTATCCAACTGCTCTTCTTTCTGTACCCTCCCTCTAGTTCACTACATCCCTCCTCTACTACTATCTTCTTTTGCACCATTCCCTCTTCTGACCTACGGTCCCTTGTGCAGTCACCCCTCTATACTTTTTACTCTCACTCTACTTTGCCTCAATTCTGAAGCCCTTGCACTTACACATTTCTTCTTCTAGTCACTAATCTAATTATACCTTGTTTCTTTTCATTATATTAACTACAACCTTAACTTCCTTCCTGCTTACCTGCTGGATTTACTATTGTTGTTTCTCATGTTACAACCTATTACTACACTTTTTGTATATATAGCTATGTACTATTGCATTGAGTACATTATGTTCTTCCTATCCATTGTATCCATAAGATTGTTTTGCTCTTTAATATTGTTAGTTTGTCTCTATTTGTATGTATTTGTGTGTCTGTTTGAGGCTTTTCCCCTCGGGTCTCCACTGAAAAAGGGTAAATTCTTACCCAGCTGGACCAACCTGATTAACAAATGCAAAATAAATAAATAATATTCTCAAATGATAAATAATTATTTACAAAATTCCACCTAGCTGGGCTGGCAGTACTTGCCTTGTGTAACATTCATTAATCTTCAGTCTTCACAATCTCACCTCCTTGAACAGTGCTATCATAAAACAGCAAAACTTATTGCATATCTGCCTCACAGGGCTCATCATTGCACAGCCAAAAAACTACTCTACTGGACTGAATTTGATAATTACCTTGCCCTCTCTCAACTAATGATATCTCATTTACTCATCTATACCTTTGAAAAATGCCCTAGCCTAGCCTATCTTCTGCTTCAGTATACACCCAATAAAACCCTCTGTTCAGGAGACAAACACCTACTCAGTCTAACCAAGTCCAATAACTTATCAGATGACTCCCAATATCAAAGGGCTGAAACTCCTTTCCACAATTACTTAGACAGCAAAACAAACTAAAAACCCTCAAAAACAAACTCCAACAACATGTGATATTCATGCTCCATCCATAGGTAGCCTCCCCCATTACTACTCATATCTCTTCCTCTCCTTATCCAGATCGCCCATCCATAGCTCATGCTCTCCTCATCCTCCTGTCTTAGTCATATTACCTACCTATCCCTGCTCTCTCTTCCTCTTTCTATGCTCCCCCTTGAATTTAGTTGCAAATCCTACTTTTTGATGACTGTACCCTAAAAATGTAATTCATAATTACTATTAACTTTATGAAACAGGTTTATATACAATGTATGACCTTTTGCTATATGTCAAGGTATATCTATCTTAACCATGTTTTTGATCTGCCTGGAGGTTTTCTGCCTGAACCTCCACTGAAAAAGGGCTCCGCCCAGTTAGACTTTCCAGGTAAACACATGCAAATAAATAATAAATATATAAATTGTTGAAACAGTACCATTCAGCTTTTTTGAACCCCTTCATTAACATCAAAACAAAGGTAATACTTTCAAATTAACTCATTTCATGTTAGGGGGGGGTTAGTAAAACTTAATTTACAAACAGAATGAAGACTGAATTACACTGGTGTTAGGTCTGCTGATTCTTGTGCAGATAACATAATATCAGATAATTTACGGACAGACATAATGTTAAAGAAAGTTAGCCACCAGTTTTAAAGCTGGGCTGGTAGTATCAGTGCTCATAGAAAAATACTCTTAATCAAAACAGCAGTTAAAGGAGTGATACGGTGAGTCTATGCAGCATAAGAAGATACAAGATCACTTATACACTGAAGAAAGCAATTTGGCCCAAAGAAAGCATCAGGAAAGGTAAAATGTAAAACTGTGTCAAGCCACAGCAACAACAGAATAAAATGATCTAGCACAGTATAACATTTAGGAAACACTTCCACAACAGCTAAACAAAATACAACAAAGTCACATAAGTTTTCATATTACAAAAACCTTTTTCCAAGTGTTTAAAACAGATGCAAGAGACATTTTGAATAGGAACATGTGGTCAAAATCAATTATGTTTAAGTAAAAAGAGATAAAAGAAAATTAAAACTAAAATTAAATTAGGAAATTAAAATAGAAGACATTACCTCCACAAAGATTCCAGTCAATAGTGGAATCCTTGAGGATTCTGTGCTAGGACCTCTCCGGTTTGGCATCTACTTCTTTGAAGTAAAAGCCAATACCAAATAGCTCTGGCTATCTAAGTTTGCAGATAACTGTAAGCTAGGAGCAGCCATTTAATCCCCAAATGACTTAGCCATCCTGCAGGGAAATTTGTCTCAAATAAATAACTAGTACCAAAAATCATGGACAAAAACTAAATACTGGTGAAAATACTTTACTGAATATACTTGTCTTGTAATTATGCCTGCTGTTTCATTAGAAATGTGACTGTTGTTTTTCTGAGAACTGTATCAAATTCATTTATTAATATAAATGTATTGTGGTGGAGATTTCTCCCAGGGCCTCCTCTGAAAATGGGGTCTGCCCAGTTGGACTTTCCCGGTCAACAAAGATAAATAAATAAAGAAATAAAAATGTCAAAAAATGCATTATCTATTATCTATTCCAGGAAACTGCTACATTGACAGTATGCCCCTAAGACTTGACCCAATTGTTTAGGATTTGGGAACCTATGTGAGCAGTGACCTAGCTTTCGACTAGCATGTGCCCAATGTCACAACAAAGTCCTTCTGTACTGTGCATCTTATAAAGAAAGGGAATTTTTCTAGATCTATGGATATCATTGTCCTGGTTTAGTCAGTCCTCATTAAGCAAATCATTGAATATAATGCCCCCTTTTTCATGTATCTGTTCAGACACATGCAACAACTGGACTGCCCACATAGATGCCTTACTGGAAGGTTACAAGGCATAATCAATTTGTCCTACATGAAATGACTCAAAGCCCTGTCACTATACTTTGTATCTTACAGACTGCTAAGAGGTGACTAGTGTCTGACATACAAGGCATCATCTGGTCCAGTACTGGTGGATTTACTGCACATCAGCAAGTCAAATGGCATCAGAAATACTTAGTCTAAGGATTTACACCTCTTATGCGGTATTGACAGAACAGCTTGGTAGGAAGGGTATACATTGCAGAGGATAATGCTGCTGTGGAACAGATTCCCCATCTACATAAAACAAAGCTCATCCCTGTCCATATGTAAGAACAACTTGGATCTATGGATGGGAAACAGAAAATGTACCCAAGGACTGACCCCTGTAATAATAATGAACAGAGACAGCTCCTAAATGTTTTATCCCTTCATAGGTCCCCTTAACTTATTTATGGCATGATCCTAG
>NC_056741.1:1649670407-1649695407 GCF_019279795.1 Protopterus annectens | reverse complement strand
TAGATGCCGAACAAGAGTGGTCCCAGGACTGAGCCCTGTGGGACACCCCTTGTGACAGGCTTTGAGTCTGACATGGCGCCAGCAACTCTGACCCTGTGGGTTCTGTCACTTAGCCAGTTTGCAACCCATCTTGTGATGTATGGGTTTACATTTAAGCTGATGAGTTTTTCGATGATATCTGAGTGGGGTATTGTGTCGAAGGCCTTTGCCAGGTCAAGGTAGGCTGTATGGACTGCCTTGCCCTCATCAATGGCCTTGGTGACTGTTTCGAAAAAGTCAACCAAGTTTAAGAGGCATGATCTGCCTTTGACAAAGCCAAACTGGGATGGATCCAAAGTCTGCAAGTTCCCTATGTCTTTATTTATGAGTTCCATTATGATCCTCTCCATGGCTTTGCAGATAAGGCTTGTCAAGCTAATGGGACGGTAATTTCCAGGGTCGGTGGAGGCACCGCCCTTATGAAGTGGGACCACAGTCGCCGTGCGCCACTCCTTGGGTACGTATCCTGAGGTGAGGCTAAGATTAAACAGCTGTCCTAACTGCGGGTTTAATTCCTCATTGAGTTCATGGAGCACACAGCCGGGGACACCATCCGGTCCCATGGATGCTGTGTTTTTTGCCTTGGAGAGAGCAGTTCTCACCTGGGCGTTGGAGATGTTTGGGGGGCTACAATCCTCTGGTATAGATATCTCTCCTTTTGGGGGGGAGAAGTTTGCACTGAACCTGTCAGCCAGTATGTTGGCAATGTGTGTAGGTTCAGTAATCTTCACATCATTTTGAACTAATTCTGAGCATATCTGGGAGTTTCCTCCTAGGTTTCTAACATAGCTAAAGAAGGCCTTATGATTGTCTTTTGAGTCCTTGGCGATTTTTCTCTCAAAATTTGCCTTGGATGATTTTATGAGAGCTCTTAGTTTTTACTTATAATGATCAAAGGTGTCTTACCTTTCAAGGATTTTGCTCTATCTTGTAGTAGCTTCCTCCTTTTGTTGTAGAGCTTGTTTATGGCTGGGGTCCACTAGACTGGACGCTTGCCTTTGGTACAAAGAGTCTTAGTTTTGTTTGGGATTGCCTGATCCATGCAGTCCTGTAGGTGCTGGTAGAAGGCATTTGTAAGTGATTCAGCGGTTTGAGTAATGTTTACCACTGGCTCAGGGGCCTTAAAGGAGACCACACTAGTTTTAAGAAGTGTGAAGTCGGCTTTTGAGAAGTTTTTCACTGTGGTCTTTTTTATTTCAGGTGGGGGCGGGATGAGGACCTCCAGCGAGATTAGTTTATGATCTGATCTCACCAGTGAGGGGTATACTTCCGGTGTTGAACATTGTGATCCCATGTTCGTGATGATGAGATCAAGTATGTTTTCTCCTCTTGTGGGGATGGTGACTAGTTGTTCCATGGCATTTGAGTTTATGAACTCCAGGAACCTTTGGGCTAGAGTGTTTGGACTTGAATAGTGTTCCCAGTCTATATTAGGGTAGTTGAAATCACCTAGTATGATGGTATTTGGAGATACATTTATCCCCTCCAGTGTTTTCAGGAAGGCCATGTGAGGTTCCTGAGTTTGAGAGGGTGGCCTGTAACATGCTACAAATTGCAGAGCAGTCTTGCCTATGGTTAATTGCACCTGGATGGTCTCCGATGCATCGTGCGTTGCCACCAACCTTGAGGTGTGTGTGTCCTTTATGAATATGGACACCCCCCCTCCTTTCTTGGTGTTGTCCAGATTTTGGGGCTGGAACGCATGATATGAGGTGAAACCTGATAGTGCTGGGGTGCTCTCAGGAGCCTTGAACCAGGTTTCTGTCACAGCACAGACATCGATGTTCTCCATACTGAGAAGGGCCTCGAGTGCGTGCATCTTGAGATTGAGACTTCTGGCATTGAGCAGCATTACCCTTAGTTTTTTCCTTTTTTGTGTTCTAGGGTGGTAGGTTTAGAATTTGAGCTTTGCCTAAAAAAGGCACTATGGGGGTGGCAAGAGCCTTTGCCAATATCCAGAAGCCCAGGGGTGACAGGTGCAAGCTGTCCCTTGCGAAGCAGCGTGGCTTGTCCAGCATGTCATCCCAGGCAGACAGACATTGGATCCCCTTTGAATGACACCAAAATTTAAGCCAATTATTAAAGCTGATCATCTTATCACTGTAGTGTGGCATCATTCTAGGTGAAGGTAGGATACTGCTCAAGGTCAGGGTCATACCTGCCTGGGCTACATAATCAGAGAGCTCCTCAATGTCTCTTTTCATGTAGTCCATGGAGGTACGTCTCAGGTCGTTGACACCAGCATGGACAATGACTGAGTCGTACTTGTACTTGCTGTTGAGAGACCTGAGTGCTTGCGTTATGTGGTGGATCCTAGCGCCCGACAGGCAGCTTACTGTGACCTTCTCCTTACTCAGTCTGGTGAGCGGGACGTCAGTGTGCCTGACTATGGAGTCACCAATGACGAGTGTGTCTGGCATTGTGTTTGGCCTTAAGGGCTGTGACTGTTAGACACTCTGACTGTGTGGTCTATGTGATGCATGTGTTGGGTCCTGAGGTGGTAGTTGTTTGGGTGTCTGCTTTGGAGGCCTCTGCTGTTTTGGTAGATTTTTGGTCAGAGCCTCCGAGTATGTCTTTGTGTGATTATGTGTATGATTTGAAGTTGTGATGGTACTATGTGTGACTGGGTATGTAGTGTGTGTGGTTACCTTCTCCTCCTGTCTGGTCTTGCCAGTCCTATGTTGAGAGAGCTCAGCCTCCAGTTTGGCCATATAGTTGCATCTCTCGCATGTATTTGTGTTTTGTGGGAGAAGGAAAAGATTGTCTGTGTACATGAGGCAATTGTAACATTGCCTCAATATTCCCAGGTTCACCAGTTGAGCAGGAGAGGACATTAGCAACTGATCCCTCGACATGCTAGAAGTAATAGGTTATCTGGTAGTCAGGTACAGGACATGACATGTACGATATACAAATGTACCTATTTTCAGGACTGATTTACCCCTGAACAGGATGTCCTTATTTTTAGAGGTATGTCTCTGTTTTCAGGCTTGATTTACCCTTTCACACAATTTTGTGAATCCTCCCTGATTTTTGAAACTGTCTGGTACACAGAGAAGCACACTACATGACCAACATACTAGAAGCACATCTTAGATCTCCATATTTTAGAATCAAAAATAAATGACCTTGTGTGGTAGAATATATGCAAAACAGTTCATTAATGTCTCTATGATAATGAACTTACATTTTCTATATTTTTTTCTCATTCTCTGTTTTTAGCATGTATTTTCTGATAAGTATCTCACACTCCTGCTGGAGGCAAGAAGGTATTCAAACACTAATTAGATGTCCATATTTTTGGTTGAATATACCTACTTTTTAAGAGTCTTTGTGCCTATTGAGAGGTATGCCATGACTAAGCATAATGGATGAAATGTACCGCAGGCAATCTGACAATGAAAACATAAGGAAACAGGAGCATTCAAAGTACAAAGGTAACAATGCAGAAAAAATATAATCATCAAAGTTGTTGTTTTAATATATGTATTTTTTAATCCAAGAGATACATTTTATTTGTTTATATTTGTTAGCTGGAAGGTCTCACTGAGGCTGTGATCCTTCTAAGTGAGAAAACTAAGGAACAACACAAATAGTAAGTTTATTGAGTAGAAATAGCAGAAAAGAATGTAATTCATGTGAGAACTGAACACGTACAACTCAGAGATGTAAGGTTTAGAGAAGCATACCAGTTCCATTTTACCAGATGCAATACCACAACAAACATGTATCTTGTCTTAGTGTCTAAAGGATTCCAGAAACAACTGTAGCAAAAGCCAGGGTGAGGATAAGAAATTGCCATAGAGCAGTAGGGATATAATTTGCTGAACTGCCAGGGCTGAGTGAAGGAGTAGTAGTTATATTCAGGAGATGGTGCCTGATACAACTTGGCCTTAGTCTATGTTCCACAGCAGCACTGCAATGGTGAAAAAAGGAGGGAAATCAGGCAGCAATTGCAGGACCTCTTTGGTAAAGTAGGAAAAATGAACTGGTGTTGATAAAGAGGGCCTGAATACTCACACTGAATATTAGAGCTGCTTAGATCCACATATTTGAGGCAATAGGCATAATGGAAAATGGGTCATTCTAGACTTCTGCCTGGGAAATGGCTTAAAAGTGGCCAACATACAGGTCGCCATGAGAACCACTCATAAAATCACATACAAAGTGGTCAACATGCTAGTCTTAAGTGGATATCCTCTTTGTAAGAAAGGGACATGGAGCTGTATCAGAATTGTTTCTAGTGAAACAGTTAGACCCCAGCATAAATAACTGGTGGCTACAATCAGCTACAAGCAGTAATCAGAGAAGGTTTTAAGGTCAAAAGAGATCAGGTTGAAGAATTTGAAGTTGACTCAATGGAAAGAATGGGAGTTCAAGGAAATATTCATGGCTCTAGCAATTCAAGAAGAGGAAGAAATATGTGGAGCAGAAGAAGAAAAGTAGTTTCTCAAGATAGCATGAGTGAAGAAGAAAAACATCTACAATTAAGCCAGCTATGTATATAAGGCACATTAAGAAAGATGTTGGTGGAAATACAAATTTCTAAACAATTCTAAAAAGAAAGGATGAGTGCAGGAAGAAGTGGGACATAGAAAAATAGGCCAGACAAAGAAGGAATACTTACTGGCTAACAAAGCTGGTAAGAGAGCAGTCACAATGACGAAGAAGAAGACATCAGAGAACTTCTACCAATTTCTGGAAAATGACTAAGAAGATGGCACAAAAGAAGTTCTATCAGACTGCTAGTAATCACTGAAAGACAAAAAGAAAATAGTCAGTAGACATCATACATAAAGAATGGCAGCAACAATCTGTTCATTAATCCAGAGGACATCGAGGGCAGATCAAAATAATACTTCTAGGAGCTTCTAATCAAAGAAAACTCCAACATAATCTGCAATGCCTCATGCACAGGTTATAACAGAAGAGGAAAAATAACTCATCCTAAATGGAGTATGAAGCCCACTGAGAAACAGAAAGTTGGGTTAAGAGGTAGGCTCTGATGGGGTCATTGCAGATACAACCAACATGTCAGCTTCATTAGACAAGAAACTGTTGCTGAAGGCACTTATTGTTGTATGTATATATATATATATATATATATATATATATATATATATATATATATATATATATATATATAAAAGCATATCCTAAATGACTGGGAAATAAGCATTTTTGTGTTAGTGTAAAGAACAAAGGGAATATTGACAACTGCCGGCAGTTCTTAGGTATCAAATTTCTGTTACACTGCATAAACGTGCTAGACAGGGAGACAAAAACATATGTAGAGTAGTAAAATGTAATGTGGGAGATTAAATGTTTGGATTCAGATCAGGATGTAGTACAACTGGGCCAATGTTTGTACTGTGACAGACAGTGAATATGAAGTTGCAATTGAGGGAAGAATCTTACTGGACACTCCTAAACATGAATAATGCATATGACAAGGTTCCAGTTTAGTGGATTTGGGTAATTCTGTGATGGTTCAAAAATCACAAGAATATTATTTAGTGCATGTTATGAACAAGCAGTCAAAGACACAAGAACAAACAGTTGTAAGACTATGAGAAGAGGTTCCCATTAGGAGGAGGTATGCATTGGGGTTCAGGTCTGAGCTTCAGCAAATTATAGGAGAGCGGAACACAAAACTGAAGGCATATGGAATGAAACTGAGTATAGACAACATAGGGGTATGGTAGCAAATGGGTGAAATCAGAAAAAGCTTAAAAGTGTAAAAACAAAATATAGAGATGAGAAAGAAGGGAAAATATTAGAAATTGATTACCAAGTATCTGGGAGGTGTGAAGAAAGGAGATCTGAATGATATGATTACAATATACAGGACAAGGGTGTAACTAATGTTCTATATGGCACATAAAGCAGGGCAGTGAAAACCTATTGTGTTATGAAACATACGGTGATGGACATAAAAGGACTAAGAACTGCGGAATCTGAGTAGAAGGCAAAGTAACCCCAGTTACAGAGAAGCCAGGAATTGAATGCAGTGGTTCAGTCACATGTGGAAAAGCAGAATATGATCTGATAAAGCAGAGTTTGGAGAGACAGGAAAAAGGCAATGGGAGAGGAGAATGTCCTGCCAAAAAAATAGATGTACTGCATGAGACAAGAGCTGTGACAGCTAGGCAAAACTGCTGAGGAAGGTAGGAGACTGGCACTGAATTAAATGAGGTGCTAACAGCCAACATGACAATCCAACCCATGTAAAAATGGGAAAAACGAGTTCAAAATAAAGACGATGATGATGATCTTGAGTAACGCTACTAGGGAAGGAATAACTGCAAATTCTAATCAGACAGAACGCACTAAAGTCAAATGTTTTGTGTGTGTGTGTGTGTGTGTGTGTGTGTGTGTGTGTGTGTGTGTGTGTGTGTGTGTGTGTGTTTATATATATAGTGTATATGTGTGTCTATATATATATATATATATATATATATATATATATATATATATATATATATATATATGTATGCATCTATGTCAGTTGATTGAGTTTTCAGAAACTCGAAATTCATCTCGATGTGACGGTATGATCAAATTTCTGAAAATTTGAACATTAAAAAACACAAATATCTACCTTGTTTTTACATGAACCCCCCTGAACCCCCCATACTCCCTGCAAATTATATATACCAACTCAAAGATTGTACTATATTGAGGAAAACAGTAAATTTCCTGATCCTCACTGTACTGTGATCTGCATTCAAAAGTTTCGAGTTTTCGGAAATTCAATCATATCGTCTCGCAATATGAATTTCGAGTTTCTGAAAACTCAATCAACTGATAAGAATATATATATATATATATATATATATAGAGAGAGAGAGAGAGAGAGTTAGGACCAGCTTTGAGGTTAACTGTCACTCCAGACATAAAATATTCACAAAGAGCAAGGTGAAGTCCAGTGATCAGTAATGGTAAGCAGATAATAGTAAGTAGAAAACCTGTTTATTTAAAATACACAAACGTTTCAGACCAATGCCCTTCCTCAGTGTGTTATGTAACAAACTACTGTTCACAAACATTTAAACTAAAACTTTCATGACACAACCCATTCGGAATAAGAAAACAATTAACTACATATTCATATTTAAAGACATAAAACACATTTTAAAACATGTGAAATTTCCTGTCTAAACTAAGTGTTGCACTCTAAAATTATAAAAAAGTATAAAAATATACATATTTGTATATTAAAGTGCATACATCAATCATTTACAGTAGTTCAGTAGCATTTGTCCTGTCTTTAGTATAGGTTTCAAGCTCACTACTGTTAATACCAGGTGGAGAACCTGCTTGCAGTCTCAGTATCCATTCTTACTCTAAAGTCTCTAGTTTGTTGTTCAGATCACATCCTCTTATGCTCCTCTGCACAATGTTTATAACTCTAAACTTAAATTCATGGTCTCTTCCCTTTTCATGCATGTGTTTTGCAAGTGCATTGGTTTTAACATTCCTGCGTAGAGAGTGGAAGACTTAGTTTAGACAGGAAATATTTCATGTTTTAAATGTGTTACATATACACACACACACACACATATATATATATATATATATATATATATATATATATATATAAAATATTTTTTATATATATGGATCTACTTTGTTTCGTTGAATCTCATTTAACTGAATTTCATTTCACCCCGACCACATCGCTGAAAACACAAATTACTGAATACTCATTTCACTGAATCTCATTTCACTGAACTGCAGTTAGTGTATATGACACTGTGTAGAGTACTGTAAGGCAATTAAAAGGTATATGCTCTTTCCTCACTGTAGTGCAATCTTGGAGTTAGTTTGGAATGCTTCAGGTTAACAAAGAATAGCAGAACAATGCCAGACAACCTCTGAATGTACTTATAAAGCAATAAGGGACATACTACTTGATTCTATGAGACAGTAACTGGTGCATGGACAAGACTACCAAATTATATTAAAGGAAACAATGGTTTAGATGTTTTAAGAGCAGCTTAGATACTTAATATAGGGTTGACCATTGGTTGAATTGGCAGGCAAGAATGGCATTATTTCCCATGCCTGAAATATGTGTACGTATATAGTGATTAGAGGTTAGATCAAGATATATGGAGAAGACCCAGCCAGTACTTTGTGGTCAGAATTCAATACTCCATAAAGTAAAATCAGTGAAGGTTTTTGGGGTATCACACTGCAATCTACAATCACAGCAAGAGCAGATTGTTGCAAGCAAGAGAAGAGTGGTGCAGCAAAAGTGTGCTGGGCCCATATACCAGAGGTTGATGGATTGAAATCATCCTCTGCTATGCCAAGTAGAAGAAGCTTTTTAAGTTAGTGTGGCTGAGCAGTCTAAGGTGCTGGATTAAGTCTCTAGTCACTTTTGGGATGTGGGTTCAAATCCCAGCACTGCTAGCTGCATTTTGGGTGAGGGGTTGGCATAATGGTTAAGGTGTTTACCTTACAAACATGAGGTGCATGGTTTGATTCTCACATGGGGTAACTGGCTAGGCTTAAAATAACTCAGAAGGGCAGTTAGCCTAGTACTAATATATAAACCTATGAACCACTGTTTCACTGTTATGTGTATTAACTGTCAAAAATTAAGATGTTTGTGGTCTAAAGAGATCATAGTAAAATATTGAATATTAAGTAGTAATCTGCAGAATTGTGACTTTCTATAAAGTCTGGTGACTGCAGAGAATAAATTGTAAATGTCAGCATCCTAGCTAGTGCTGTATCATATAATCTCTTGGTTTTGCTGAGTCTAATTAGTAAAATATACTTTTTAGATAAAACGTTAAAATATGAAAAATAGGAAGCGTTAATAGATAGACTTGTGTGTCCAAATCAAAATGGAAAAGTGAATTGACTACATTGGCTTAAGTAAATGATTTTATGCTAATATTGTAGGATGAGAATAAGCATCCTGCTCTAAACATGAGGCTGGTGATAGATCTGAGCTGGGAGATACATTGTGCCATCTTCATTTAAAGAGAATAAATGAAAAAGTACATAGTATGCTGTAAAGTGAAGCCCACTGACTATCTGTGCAAGTATTAGGAAATGTATGCCATCTATGGCAAAATTATTTTACTGCCAATGCTAACAGTTTTTCTGAATGAATTCCTAAAACAAATCACTGCTCTGACAACTGTTAAAGCAAAAATAACACATTAAAGAATATAGATTCCCTAGCACATAGCAACTTCTTTTTTTTTCAAAACAGGTTTATTGTTTTAACATATAAGAGAAATATCATAACAATTTTATACAAGTAATTAAACAAAACAACTAAAGTATTTACAAAGACATCCACTACAATCAGATCAATTAATTAAACTAAAATACCATGCTATTGAAATTAAATTTTTTTTAACAAATTTTGTAAATTATCCCATACAGATGTTTGTTTGTTCTAGTCCTAATATTTCCATATGGCACACTATATTCATAAAAATTTTTAGTTCATTGAACGAAGGAGGTATATCTGAAATCCAATTTCTAGTTATTATTTTCCTAGCCACTTTAATTGACTTCATTCTTTCAATTTTATACAGTCATAAAACATATGAGCCCAGTCAGCATTAATTTCAGATTATCTTTATTATTTATTTTATTCATCATCAAAGATCTATGTAAAATTTCCATGTATAAAGTCAGACAATGGAAGAAGGCGTAGTTCTATAAGCAGATTCAATATATATTGTTTATCTTGTTGATTTGGTGGTCCATTTCTTGACCCCACTTCATTAGTCTGACCATTCTCCTTTCCTAGCTAGCCATTGCCATTGCTGGAGGGAGGCAAGAGTTCAGTGGTGCTGGGCCTTCACTTATTTATTTATTAATTTATTTTATTTAAATGTGTTTATTGGAGTAGAATACTGATCAAACAAATGCCAATTACTATCCCAACCAGGGTTACATCACAATGTAACAAAACTGCACACAGTATACTAGTAAAATGGTTTACATTAATGAGTAAGCACAGAAGATCTAACAAACCAAATACACATACAGTTATATAACTGGAATAGAAAAGGGAGACTACACTTGAGGACAAGAAGGGGTGGAGATGTGGGTAGTAGTTGCTAGGCTATGAAAGCTAATATAGTGTAAGATGAAAGATGTGATTAGCTTATATGTAGAGGGTTTAAAGCAGTAAAGGTGTGGTAAGCTGAATCACAGTTTAAGATGTGTGTATTAATCAGGTGAACTGGGTATATGGGAGGTAAGGGGACTACACAGTTGGAGATATCAGTTTTTTTTTACATGTTCTTTAGATGGACAGTTGCATTCAAACTGTTTTAGTAAGAATTGCTTGAAATGTGGCCTGAGCAGGGAGTACTTTGTGTGACCAACTAAATCAGGAACTGTCATAGTTTTGGGCCAAGTACAAAGAAGAAATAGCTAGTAGGATGCAGTTTGACAGGAAAGATTTGTACGGAGGGACCAGATCTGGCTTGGCTTCTTAGGTTACAGGTTTAAGTGGCAGTAAAAAGTTTGTTAGTTTAGGAAGAGAGAGCGGTGATGGTGTCATGTTTGAGCATTTTGAAGAGTAAGGAACTAAGAAGCTCATCTGATCTGGCCTGTACTGGAAGCCATTTAGCCTTTGAACGAGTCAGGCAATGGAATTCATTCCACGGTGAGTTAGTTATGAATTGACATATTTTATTGGAGAGGGTCTGAAGAGTGGCAGTGTTTTTGACAGAGGCTAATACAAACAAGGGGAGGCCATACTCAAGCTGGGCAAGGTGGATGTTTTCTCTAGATCAAGTGTTACTGGATGTTAGACAAAATGAGATATTTTTTTGATCCAGGAAAGTAGAATGTTGATCTTGGCTCTCAATGTTTCTATGTGGTCATAGAAATGTAATGACTGGTCTAGTCAGAGCTCCATCCTCATCTAGCCATATCATTCTGGACAGCTTGTTTATTTTTCTGTAGATTTCTTGCCATACCATCTAGTTTCTTTGAGCATGAGGCATGTAATGCACCCAGATGGGGTGTGATTGTGTGTGGATTTTCCCATGCCATCTGTGTTTTGATGGCTACTGCCAGATTTTGCTCTTGAGGTGAGATGTTCTATACAATCTCACTCCAAGGCTGTTCCTTCTATATCCATCTTCTTCTGTTCCTGAGCTGTCAATCAAACCCACATCTTTGGGGCTATAGTCCAACGTTAATGGTGTAAGCCAGAGAGGTAGTCACCTTTCTAAAGATCTGAGGAAAGACAAGACAAACAAGTATTAAACCCTGAAATACTAAAGTTTTTTATTTAATGATGGCAACTGACATTAAATATTACATGAGTCTAAGAAGCAAAATAGGTATAGAACTCATGGGTATAAGACTCCACCAAATCTATTAAAACATGTCTTCAGCTCTTAGCATGCAAGCAGCATTTTTGACATTGCAGTCAGTGAGGATGTGCAAATGTTTTTCTCTTTTGACTCCCACTATTACAATCAATACATCTATATATTGCTTAGAAAACATTTTTTGAGTATTTGCTATTTTGTTTATATATTGTATGGGGCACTGTGATTATGATCAAAAATCTGTAAAAAGATGGATGTGTTAAGAGCTCTCCTAGCATGAGAATTGATCTTAACACACACTTGGGAGTTCTTAAAAAAAAGCTTGTTAAAGTAATCCAAAAACAGTCAAGATTGCATCTCACTACAAGGACTAAAGACAAAATGTGACAGCTAGCAAAGAAGAAATGAAAAATAGAAGACAGCTTTAAAGGCTGTTAGAACTTCATTCTACACATTTATAGAGAGAAAGCATGGCAGAACAAACTAAGAGCTTTTCAGGCAGCTAGTGCTACAGAGGAGGACTTCATTTCTGCCTGCTGTAGATAGCTCTGATTTTGAAGAACATTCCTGATTTTGCCTACATATTTTTACCTTGTTCCTTGTAAAATGTTTGATTTTCTGGCAAATCACTGAGGATTACACTCAGTCATTAATACCAGACTCTAGAGATTCATACTACTAATTGTTCAGACGATGCATGTTGGTGCAAAATGTATTGTTCCATTACATTTTTAACTGAATTAGAACAATATGTCACTGATTGTTTTTCCTGCACCCCCCCATTATTTTTGGATTTGCCCAAAATTCTTAAGCAAAGAAATTGAGAATTGTATTGCTGTCTGTCTGACAGTGCAAAGTGCTTTACTGGCTTTCAAAGCTGGTAGAACATTTTACAGTCTTACACACTTTCACTCTCTTTGTTTCTATAACTGGTAGAAATAACCTAGTTCATAGGTTCATAGGTGTGTACTTGGCTAATGGCCCTGGGCCTTTACAAGCCTAGCCATGGGATTACCCTGGCATAGTGCCACCCGATTTTAGTTCCCAGTGCCTCTGTCAAGTAGAGCCACTGGAGTGATCCCCTGGGTGAAATTTCTATTTCCCATCCACTCATCAAGATTTCTCTTGAAGAGGGCCAGTGAGGTGCACTGTTTGACATGCATTGGAAGTCTTTTCTGTAGCATGGGCAGTCTTTGGGTCATGAACCTGTTCCTCCAGCATGTTCTGTTGATTGTGGTAATGAGGTTGAGGTCTCTGGACCGTGTGGTTTGGAGGGATTGGGATTTCTTTAGATGTAGTATTTCTAACAGAGCTGGGTCAGACATGGCTTTGTAAGTCAATCAGACATCACCTCTAAGTAGGCGATAGGAGACAGTGAATAGTTGGAGTTTTTGAGTCTGTCAATGTAGAACAAGTGTTTAAGGCCTAGGATCCTCTTTGTGAGGTACTTTTGCAGCCTCTCCAGTTGTTGCAGGTGTCTAGTGAGGTACATGCCAAATGGGGCATTGTACTCGATGATTGGCCTAATGAGGGAAGAGTACAGGAAGACAATGACCTCTTTCTTCCTGGATGTAAAACCCTTAGTAATGAGATGTGCCAAATAGAAGAACTTTCTGACCACAGTGGCAATGTGGTGATCAAAACAGAGGTTGCTGTCAACCTGTGTTCCCAGATCTCTTATAACGCCTTCTGTGGTAATTCATGGGAACTGAGTTTTTCCCAAAGGGGATGATGACACATTTTTTGACATTGAGTTAAGGTCATGGTTCTGACCCCAATAGTTGGTCTCAGTGAGGCCATTCTGTAGGATGTCAACATCACTTGGGAAGTTAATATTAACTCCCAACTTGCAATCATCTGCAAACTTTGTCAGCCAGAGTCCCTTCGTGTTGGCCGGGATTTCAGAGAAGTAGATACCAAACAGGAGAGGACCCAGGACCGAACCCTGTGGGACTCCACTTATGAATAGCCAGCAGTCTGACTTGCATTCAGCTACTTTCACACTGTGGGTTCTATCTGTTAGCCAGTTTTCAACACACCTAGTGATATAGGCATTGATGCCTAGCTTAGTGAGTTTTTCTATGATTCCTGAGTGGGGACTGGTATCAAAAGCCTTGGCCAGATCAAGGTAGGCTGTAAGAACCATCTTGCCTTCATCCACAGCTCTGGTGACTGACTCAAAGAAGTCGACCAAGTTGAGTAGGCATGATATACCCTTCACAAAACCAAATTGTGTGGGATCCATTGTTTAGAAATTCCCTATATCCTTGTTTATTAAGTCCATGATGATGCATTCCATAACTTTGCATATCAGGCTCATCAGGCTAATGGAGTGAGAGTTCCCAGGGTCTGTAGTCACTCCTCCTTTGTGGAGAGGGATGACTGAAACAGTGCACCATTCGGCAGGGACAAAGCCTGAGGTGAGGCTGTGATTGAACAGGGCACACAGGTGAGGTGCCAGTTCACTCTGTAGTCATGTAGAACACAGCCAGTGATATTGTCAGGTCCCATAGAAGCTGTATTCTTGGCCTTGGACTGTGCTGTTTTAACCTGTGCAGCAGTAATACTGGGTGCCTGGCAATCTACTGGTATTGTGATTGGTCCTTTGGAGGGGAGAGAGGGGTAAAGTTTGCACTGAATCTGTCAGCCAGTATACTGGGAATATATGTTGGCTCAGTATAGGAGGTACCATTGTGCAGTAGCTCAGAGCAAATCTGGGTATTAAATTGGAGATTCTTTACATAACTATAGAAGGCCTTGTAGTTGTCTTTACTGTCTGCTGCAATTCTGTTTTCATACCTAGCTTTAGAGGATTTGATGAGGCATCTCACCTTTTTGTTGAAGATGAAAAGGGAGTTTTTCCAGTCTTGGGACTTCACCTTATTCTGCATCAGTTTCCTCCTTATGCTGTAGAGTTTGTTTATGGCAGGGGACCACCAGATTGGCTTCCTTTTTTTGGAGGAGAGCATCTTGGTTCTACTGGGTATGGCGAGATCCATGCATTTGTGTACGTGTTCGTACAGTGCATTGGTGTATAATTCAGTGGTCATGCAACTATTCTCCATTTGCATGGATGCTGAGAATTTAGCCACCTCTGTTTTTAGGAGCCCAGAGTTAGCTTTGGAGAAATTTTTCATGATAGTTACTTTTGTGGGGGAGGCGAGATTTGGATTTTCAAGGTGATTAGTTTGTGGTCGGATCTAACCAGGGAGGAGCTGACTATTGGTGTAGAGCAATGGTCACCCATGTTAGTAATGACCAGGTCAAGGATGTTGCTACCGCTAGTGGGGGTAAGAACGAGCTGGTCCAGAGCATTAGAATTAATGAACTCCAGCAGACATTGGGCAAGTCTATTGGTACATGAGTAGTTTTCCCAGTTAATGAGGGGTAGTTGAAGTCGCCTAGCAAGAGAGTGTTAGGTTGGACCCTAATATTCTCCAGGGTGTTTAGGAATGTGGAGTGTGAGTCTTGGGACATGGTTGGGGACCTATAGTAGGCTACGACCTGAATCGCTGTCTTACCCAATGTTAGCTGCACCTAAAGTATCTGTGATGTGTTATGTTGGGCAGACCAGTCTGCAGGTGTGTGCATTCTTTATGAATATGTAAACACCACCGCCTTTGGAGCTTCGGTCCAAGTTCTGTGGCCGAAAGGTGTAGAATGAGTTATAGTCTGGTAGTGCAGGAGTACTTTCTGCTGCCTTGAACTAGGTCTCTGTTACAGCACAAATGTCGATGTTCTCCATTTTAAGGAGTGCTTCAAGGGAATGCATTTTGAGATTTAGACTTCTAGCTTTGAGCAGCATGACCCTCAGGTTGCATTTGTTTGCAGCTTTTGCAGTGGTAATTTGGTCTTTGGAACACCATCTAAAAAGGCACTATAGGGGTGGCAAGAGCCTTGGCCAGTATCTGGAAGCCCAGGGGTGACAGATGCATGCCATTTCTGGCAAAGCATTGAGGTCTGTTAATCATGTCATCCCAGGCAGACAGATACCAGGTCCCCTTAGAATGACACCAGAAACTTAGCCAATTGTCGAAATCAATCATTTTTTTGCTTGTACTGTGTTATCATTCTTGGCGATGGTAGGATGCTGCTCAGGGCTAGGGTCATACCCTCCTGGGCTACATAATCCAAGAGCTCCTCCATGTCTCTTTTCATGTAATCCAGGGAGGTATGTCTCAGATCATTCACACCCAGATGTACAATGACAGAGTCATATTTGTACCTTTTTTTGAGGAACCTGAGTGAGTGCATTATGTGATGGATCCTGGAACCTGACAGGCAGCTGATTGTTGCTTTCTCCTTATTCAACCTAGTAAGTGGGACATCAGTGTGCCTCACTATCAAGTCACCTATGACTAGTGTGTTGTGCATGCTGTTTTGCCTTAGGGGCTTTGGTTGAGTGGCACACTGTTTAGGAAAGTTTATATGTCTTGTGATTAGTGTTGTGGTGGTCAAGTGCGTTTCTGCCTTAGAGGTCTCTGCTGCTTGGATAGATTTTTATTGAGAGCCTCCACGAAGGTGGGTGTGTGGCTTGTGTTTTCATGTGAAGGCAGTGCTGGTGTGTGTTCTGGAGGGCTATGTGGAGCAGAAAAGGCTCCATGCACTAGAAAGAGTTACAACTGGATCACCAATCATGACCCTTTATAATGTGTTCTCTACACTGAGGTCAAAATTTACCTGTCTCTTAATGTCTTGAACGCATAATAACCTGATTATGATCAGAGACCCGATCTGTCTGGAATTCCTTCACCCACACAATGTAGTTACTTGAAATATCAGTTGGTACTTTCAATCATAAGTGCTTATAATGGTTACTGCATATAGCACATAGATTCTGAGTTACCTCAGTCAAATGCTGTTAAGTGACTGCAACAGTAATACATGCAGGTGATCCGATTACCCAGAATCATCTTGTCTTCCTCACATTGCTGTGTATTATTGGACAGGATTTATTCTATTTCAGTAGCATATCAAAAATACCATTAGGAAGAAAAACAAACTTTATAACTAACATGAACACTTATTTAAGCCATTCAAGCATTGGCATTTTTTTCTTCAAAGCCACTACTGAAATTGTAGAATTTATAAGGCTGCCACTTTTGATTTCAACAGAAGAACAAACCATGTATTTGGCTGACCATCTGAATAAGCACATAACAAGCTTACTCTTTTATAACTTCCTGCAGAGCTGCTTACTATACATTTATGTTTACCGTTGGGTAGTCAGGCAGGCAAAGATAATTTTGTGCTTTGCATTAAGGGCTATACGGCATTGAGGATATGATCACCTCTTTCTAACAAATATATCAGTTGGTGTAGTGCTGTATTTATTTATTCTTACTTGTAGTATTTCGCAGCTGAAAAAGTATAGCAATGCCATTTTGTTCAATAAAGATCCAGTCTGATAAATTCAGCTTTAATAGTTTTTTTGTCCCACATTAGGTAAGGAGATGCTGTAACACAATGGGCAGGATACATGAAGCCTCCGTGTAAGAGATACAAGGCTTACACGGACGCTGCAGTTAAATGGTGTGACATCAGCATGTCATGCATATGCATGAGGGCATGCTAAATCACACCTAAGGCTAACACGGTCCGTGGAAGACAGTAGGGGGCGTGTCCATAGGCCGAGCCCTGCAAGCGGACACGCCCCCAGAAGAGAAAAAGTGCCCAAAGTAAACACCCACGACAGAGGTCATGGAAATGTGAATAAACACAACACATGCCCCCACAGACTATGAACATAAAATATATAAATGAACATATTATATATTTTTTTTAAATCGTAAAGATGTTTGCCCGTGAGTGCACTTGTTTGCGCGGGTGTGCCCGTAGCTTAGCCACAGTTAGCAGTCAGTGGAAAAGCATATAAGAACTAAATATGCAAAGTAAGCCAAGAAGCAATAGTGTAGCGGTAGAGACATCAGCTGAAGAGCAGGCAGTCATGGTTCGAGCCCCCACAACATCAATTTTTATTTTTAGTAAAATATGCACGAAGCAAGTCCCTGACAAATATGTACACATATAAAATTATATTTTATGTAAAATGTAATGAAATAGTCCATTTATTTTGAATAAATGTGAGATAACAAAACAATAAAAAATGCCAGATGTGCCTATAGCTGAGCTACAGTTTAACAAGATGAGTGCATCTGCCCGTGGGTGAGCAGTGGTTTAACAGGTGTAAAATGAGTGCCCGTAGGTGAGCAGTGGTTTAACACACTGAAACTGTGTGCCCCTAGCTGAGCTGAGTGTAATATGCGTGCTAACAGCCAAATGAAGCGTAAACCAGTGTACCCCGTTTGCGCGGAGCTGCGCACCGCGCCAACAAGCTAACTGACGGGCAACGTTGAGCAAGCTGTATCAAAACTGCCTTTACACAGACACACCCCCTAGCCTGTCTAGACAGTCATAAAATATAAAAAGCAGTGGCCAGGTTTGAACCCAGGATACCATGCACCATAGTCAAGGTACTGAACCACTAAGCCATGACAGCTGTACCTAGAAATGCAGTAATAGCAAATATATAGGAATGAATACAAAGTGGAGCATGACAAAGCAGGTTTTGTGAAGTTGATACAATTCCAAAATGGCCAATCACAGATAAGTGTGGGAAAAACGGCATATATAAGCCCCATAAGTGGGAATAAACAGCATAAACGATTGTAGAACTAACTTGCAGCCAGAATGTCAGGAGTAGGTGAGGGTAGTTGCTTTTGAGCACAGAGGTGGGGCATTGAGGAGTCCAGATACATGGTCTGGCTCCTAGTCCACAATCATGAGGCCCAACTCATGCAGGGCCAGGTCCTATGGGGAGCATATAGGGATGAGGCGTGGGACCGGTTGGCTCATGATCTCACCAGTGCCACCGGGATTCCAAGGACTGGTGAGCAGGTCCATCACCACCATGCGGACCTGAAGAGATGTAAGCAGGACCAATTGAACCTTTGGATCCAGGAGACCCGGCAAATGCCCAACGCCCCACTACTGAGTAAGTTACATGGAATTATGTATGTAAGAAATTAAACTAGCTGATATTATGGAGATGTGTATTCCAATATTACCTCATTTATATTACAGCTGCAGGTGTCCGTTCTGAGAACCACAGAGCCTATGGCGATAGGCTGGTGCGGTTGCGCCACCAGGCAGGTCAGTAATCCACTCCCAGTAACTGTAAAGAAATATAAAAGTATGACAGTTAGCAAAAGAGTGCAGTGTAGTCACTAAGTAATAAAATGTGCAAGTAACAGTGTAAGAGTGTTTGCAAGTATTGCTTGATTACAAAAGTGTGTTGCAGTCTGTAATCCAAACAGAAAAATGAAAATGTCCGAAATAAACTCTGAAATAAAGATGCCCCACCTGCAATATAATAGTACACAACCTGCAGCAGGATGAAAAGTACAGCTGCAGAAGATGAGCAAATCACATGTGTGAAATATATCCCTGTTGAAATACTGAAACATGACAGAAGTGAGACTGCTGGAAAGGATTGCAATAACTACAGGTAAAACATGTCAATAAAGCCTAGAAGTAAGTACCATCCTGAATAGTAAAATGAAAACAAGTGAGAGACTGTGAGAAAAAGTTATGAATCCACCAATAAAGTAGTAATAACCCCTGAAGAAAGTATACTGCAGTCAGTACAGAATGAAATGAATGTAACAAGTAGAACCAAACTGCAAAATGTGTTCAAAGTGTCGCTGAAGCTGGAATGTGTATCCCAAAATCTGGATATGTTGCTCTCAGTCTGCAATATGCAGATAGTATGATTGTCTGAAATACCAAACATCCACAGTTGTCTATAGCTATATAAAGCAAATGTAGCAGGATGATGTAGCTGAACAAAGCCAGATATGAACGTGTATGAAGAACAATAAAATGTATATTGATGTAGCAGTAACAGTCCTATCACCAAATTGAAGTAGTTATCATATAGGAAACTGTAGTTAGAACAGTAGTGTGTATATATCTGCAGCTATTAGAGATGTACAGCATATGTGTTGGTATTCGAAGGTGTTAATATTATTTTCTTCATCCCACCCTATAACCACATATAATCCATTCCATGTGAAATTGGTATGTGCAATCACAATTAACACCCCTGGACATTTGTCCTGTTGGGTCATAAATATTTGCATGTACGTTGATGCATCTGCCCTGTTCATACATCCAAACCTGATGGCCTGTTGCCATCAATCAACCCTGCATGTTGTTGGACTGTGTATTGCTGTTCAAATTATGCATGTGTTATGCTCGCTGTTCAATGGTGTGAATATCTGGGTGTTTGGTTAATGGTAATACTAATGCATGCTGTTACAACTAATTGCGAATGGTATTGTATGTTACTAACCCAAACTGTCATGACATAATGCAAAACATAGGATGGCAGGGAAGGCGGGTTCCAGTGGTCCCACCTCTCCCACCTCAGCTGGCGAGTGCACCTGGCACTAGTGCCCAGTCTGGACCCTCCTCCGGTGGCCCTGTGCCACCTGCGGGTGGAAGCGCTGCAGGGGATGGGGCCTGTCCCCCCTCTGCAAGTGTGGCCAGAGGAGAACCACCACTCACCCTCCGTAGCATCCGGACTGTGGTGTGTAGGGAGATCCAGGACTCTGTTCTTGGGCCCCTACGCCAGCTTGAGGCACAGGTGGCACAACTTACGGGCATGCCTGTTGCCTGGCCTACACAGCCCCCAGCACAGCCCCATCCTGGGCAGTGAAGGAACAGTGGCAACTGCCCATGGGTGGGGATATCAGTTCCACTGTTGCCATCTGTGGGCTCATGGTCTCTGGATATCCAAACATCCATCCCCATCAATTGTGTAACCCCCCACACGTGTCATACACCGCCCCTGTATGCATCTTGTTTGTCTTGTCTGTTGACCTACCCAACCTACCTCCCCAGCTATACTGACTTCCTTCATCTGACATACCACTCTCACCTGAAAAAAAAAAAGGGCACTCTGTACCCACAAAAAATTACACCCCATACATAGCTGCCCATTCCGCACACATGTCTGCTGGACATGGAAACTATCAATTACAATTGGCTGTACAACAAGTATTATTGTTGTCCTGACACCTCTCTCAGGGGTGGAAGGTTTCAAATGTTACACCAAATTACATACATATGCACAGCTGTTGCTGATGAAGAAATGGGCAGCTATGGGCCTTACCTACATCCCTCCTGCAAAACCCAAGCTTGTTTCCCTACTGTCTTACCCTCTTTGTGACCCCTTTTCACCACTTTCCTGTCTCCCCATTTTCATTTCTTTCAAAGAAAATAGAGTGGGTGTGCGCCAGAGTAAGCACTGTTAAGTGGTTGTAAGCAGGTGTGCGAGAAGCTGAATGCCAGTGCGCATGCGTGAGCTCCGCACAAACCAGCGCTAACCCGGTTACAACTGCTTAAAAGTGCCTTAGTCACTCTGATTGACAGGTCCTGTAGTCAGTTCAAAAGCAAAATAAAATCCCACTGTCAGTCCCGAACCCAGGACCTTGGAAACAGTAGTCTGCATGACCTACCACTAAGCCAAGACTGCTATACAAGAACATTGTGCTAAAATAAATATATCATCTAATAGTAGGAATGAATGTAAAGGGAATATAGGATGTGTAGTACACAAAGCATGTCATTTATACTTACTGTCAAAACTAGTGGATTTCCATAATAGTAGTGTGTGAACAGAAACAGCCATGCTAGTTGGTAGCTAGTAGGTAATAATGTCAGTTAATGTACATATATAAATGTATGTATATTTACATATATATATATATATATATATATATATATATATATATATATATATATAGTTGTAGGTGTCAGTGTGCATACACACTTACTACAGGAAACAGGAGAGAGGAATGGAGAAATGTGAATCTACAACACAGCCTGAATCATGAGAGAGATACTAACCTTTACACTCACAGAACAGTGTCCACAGCATACCAGCATGGTCCCCTCCCTTACAATCTGAAAGGGCAACGCCTATCTCACATACCCTTTTATAGCACTGTCCTGAAATCACAGTGAGAACTGCAATCAGTACACAACTGGCAGCATGCAATTAGCAAATGCTGGTTTACAATTGGTGCAGAGGCCATCACATGGACTTATGCAGATACCTACAAAAGCATCCTGTACTCACACTCCACACATGCAATACGTTCATTGCACTGTCTGGAGGCAGACAGAGAGAGAGAGAGAGAGAGAGAGAGAGAGAGAGAGAGAGAGAGAGAAAAAGAAAAAAAAAAAGAACACAAACAACAACACACGGTACACAAACTAAGTTGAAGCTGTCAGCAGTGACAGTACCAAGCCGTGCCAGCAGCAGGAAGCTGTAGTAGTGGTAATGCAACCAGCTGCGACAAACACAGGTAATGTAAAGTAACAAGTTAATAGTCTGCATACTGTGAACCCTCCATATGTGTCATAGGTCTGTATCTATAGGTATGTCCATGTGATATGTTGTGTGCATGTAGTTCCAACCAAAGGGGATGACTATACATTACATGTCAGTCAGTGTTAGGCCATGATCCTGGCACCAGTTTTCTGTTGCAGTGAGGCCTGTCTGTAGGATGTGTGTCAGCTGGTGTAACGACTATGGCGCTTAGTTAGCAGTCATCTGGGAACTTTGTCATCCACAACCCGCACATGTTTGCTTTTACATCTGAGAAATAAATGCCAAACAAGAGGGGTCCTAGGACAGAGGCCTGTGGGATACCACATGTGACTGGCATTGAGTCTGACATGGCTCCTACAATATCGATATTATGGATTCTGTATGTCAACCAGTGTGCAACCCATCATGTGACATATGTAGTAACATGTAAGCTAATGAGCTTGTCTATGATGCCTGAGTGGAGTACTGTGTTGAAGGCCTTAGGCAAGTCCAGGTAGGCTGTATGGATTACGTTCCCCTCATCAATGGCTATAGTGACTGTTTTGAAAGGTCAACCAGGTTCAAAAGGCAGGATCAGCCCATCACAAAGGCAAACTGGCCAGGAACAAGTGTCTGCAGGTACCCAATATCGCTGTATATGCTTCCCATACTGAATCATTCCATAGCTTTGCAGACCAGGCTGGTTAAGCTTATGGTGCGGTAGTTCCCAGGGTCAGTAGAGGTGCCTCCTTAGTGGAGTGGGACCACTGTTGCTGTATGCCAGTGTTCAGGTACATATCCCGTAGTACGGCCAAGGTTAAATATCAGTCTTATATGCAGTTGTATGTCCTCTTGGAGTTCACGTAGCACACATCCAGGGATACCATCAGGTCACATTGATGCTGTGTGTTCTGCTTTGCTGAGGGCAGCCCTCATCTGGACATCTGAGATGATAGGGAGGTTACATTCAGCTGTGATAAGTATTTCTAAGTGTGGGAGAGAAGGAGGGGGGATACGTGCACCGAACCTGTCTCCAAGAATGTTGCCAATATCTGTGTGTTTGGTGAATGTTAAGTAGGTGTGTAGTAACTCAGAGCATATCTGAGGCATTTGGTCCATATGTGTAACATAACTGAAGAAGGCCTTGTGGTTATCTATAGTGTTTGTGGCCATTTCCCTCCCAGAGTAGGCTGTGGATGTTGTTATGAGAGACCGTAGCTTATTATCAGTACTGACCACAGATGCCTTCCCTTAATGTGAATCTGCTCTGTCCTGCAGTAGCCTCCTTCTATCGTTATACAATCTGCCTTTAGCTGGGGTCCACCGGACAGGATGCCTAACCTTTGTGCATAGGTTCTGGGTTAGAAATGTGTGTGCATGTTCCATGCATTCTTTGGGATGTCCGTGGGAAGCATTCGCAAAGGGGTCAGCAGTGTGGGTTGTGGCTTCCACTGGCCCAGTGGGCTGCATGGATACCATCTCAGTCCTAACAAGTGAATAACTGTCTAATCACATACATATCAAAGTAGTCTACTGTGCTGGTGGTGGTGGTGGTGGTGGGATATGTATATCCAGGCCGAGTAACTTGTGTCCAGATCACACTAGTGGATGGCGTTCCACATACAGTACCTTGGTATGAACCCCCAGAGTGAGGTTGTGCATTGGACCCATCGCAGTGTGCTGACTGATGGGGCATGCTACTATGTTGTATGGAATGTGGCAGGTATTGTTGCACAGGTGTTGGCTGAGCACTGATATCTGGCCATGTACTTGTGTATCCACCAAGAGACACACACATGCACCTCCCTCCTTTTTACACTAGATGGCAGCATACTCCATACATACAGAATAGTAATACTCCTTCTCCCTGCTTCACAAATTTCCCTGCCTAACAGTGTCTCTGCCCTCCTTTAAGGATCCTGCACTCTCTCATATACTTACTACTAGTGTGCTCCCCTTGAACCACACAAAGCCCCTAGTCATACTCTAATACACTCCTCTATAAAACAAGTTTACAAAAACTTACCTGCGCCCCTGCTACAGCTCTCTACTTTCAGCCTTGGGGTTACTGATTGTTTACTCAGGCCTTCCTGTCTCCTTGGCTCTTCCCGCTCCGTTCGCCCTGCAGGCTCACTCCGCTCCCCCACCCTGCCCCCAATTCTCACCCACCCCCAGTACTCCTACACTTATTCTTCACCTTCCAGCCACTCCCACTATTCCAGCCTATCCTGTTAAATTACCCCTCCCTCTTCACCAACCAATCCTGATACACCTGCCCCTCCCCTCCCTCCCCCCATACACCTTCCTCTCTAAACCACTCCCCACCCACTCCTTTCATCTCTTCAACTTTCTCTTTCTATCACGTCCTACCAAATCTAATTATCATGCCCACCCTTCCTACCAAACTCCTCCTGCTCTCATCCTCTACCATACTTCTATTATACATTTACCAAATAACCAACTATACCAATTTCCATATACCCTCTCCTCCTTCTTCTCCCCAAAACCTCCTATCGTCCCACTACCATAATATCTCTGCTTCTTTATTTCCCTTCCACCCCTCCCTTCTATCAAAAGTAAAACATTTCCCTACCATAAATAATAACTCCAAACCTAAACCAAAGCCTTTCCGCCCTCCTCCAACTAATTACAAATCAGAAAACAACACCCCCCACCTCCCCTACCTTTATCTAGCTGGTGACATTCACCCCAACCCAGGCCCTAATTTCACTCCCTCTATTCTCCCACACTCTAACAACAAACACCCTAACAAAAACCTCAAATGCATTACTATTAACGCCCAAAGCCTAAAAAATAAATTAACTCTCTTCCATGCCTGGCTCAGTCATAATTCTCCTGACATTGCTGCTATCACTGAAACATGGCTAAAACCTGATATTTCTGACTCAGAGTTCCTTCCTCCAGGATTTCATTGTCTCCGGTCAGACCGGCCAAACAAAAGAAGTGGTGGCATTGCTCCACTTTACTCCAACCTCTTGTCCATTACTCCCTACCCTAACCCCATCCCCTCTTTTAACAACTCAGAAATTGTGATTAGTTTACTAAAAATAAACAACCATAAAAACATCTGCATCATTTGCCTCTATATTCCCCCTGGTAACAATATCAGTACTCTTGAAGACATCCTCTCCTGGACCTCCTCCAATATTAACCTGGAAACCTTCATTATGGGTGATGTAAATATTGACTGGGGAAAAATCAATAGCGCCAATCCCACTATAGCCATCAACCTATTCAA